>NW_025746002.1:84180-202167 GCF_021184085.1 Oncorhynchus gorbuscha | reverse complement strand
GCCACACTGCAAATCTCCACGAGACAAATGATAAAATACCGCACTCCCAATCTTACATGTCATTGTCATGTTCTTGTACAATAATTGACAGTGACGGCCAATTGTCGGCGTTAACTTAAAAACTTGTTGTCGTCGGTAGACCCTGAGCACTTACCTCCTGAGTTCCGTCGCATGATGTATTTTCTAACCTCATCATAGATGAAGATGAGCAGGGTGTAGGGAAAGGCACATACCCACCAGAAAGGCCTGAGGAAAAAGACAAGGAAATAGAAAAGAAAAAGATTTGAGGTAAAAGTGAATGAAAGACAAGTGGAAAGAGGGAAGGAAAATAAATAAATAAATAAATTGAGCGTAAATCTGGGAGCTGCGTATTCTTCCTTGGTTGGGTAGTAAACTCCATTACACTGGAGCTGCGTATTGATCCTGTGAGACCGCAGTAGTTTCCGCCCTTTATAATATCCACCCATTTTCCACCTCATCTTTTAAAACAGAGGGTGACCTTTGTTCCAGATGAGCATAATATAATCTGGTATAATCTATAATCTGAAGGGTCTATTGCTCACTTGAGTGGGTACATTCTGATGGCAACGTCCATTCCAGGGCAGTAGGACAGGAAGAGAGCCAGGGCAGATTCTGAACAAAGTCCGAAGATGAGAACACGGTTCCTGAGGTGGGAGGAAAAACAAATTCATTTTGATGGATTTAAAACCAACAGGGTGGATATTGATTTTTGAAGTGAGTCGCAGGGCTGTATGAACGTGTGTGTGTGTGTGTGTGTGTGTGTGTGTGTGTGTGTGTGTGTGTGTGTGTGTGTGTGTGTGTGTGTGTGTGTGTGTGTGTGTGTGTGTGTGTGTCTTAGGACCCAGACCACAGAGATCGATGTGTGTACTTACTTCATTAGTCCCTGCTGAAAGAAGGAGTTCTTCCTGGTCTTACAGACGATCAAAACGGCCCACTGTGCAATCACAACAGCGGCGAAGTACGCTGTGTGGCAGGTGAACTCAATTATCTTTCTGCTCTCATATGTCTGAAGGATAAGGGGAGAGAGAGAGAGGGAGAGAGAGAGAGAGGGGAGAGAGAGAGAGAGAGCGCGTGATGGGGGGCAAGAGGGGAGAGAGAGAGGGGGAGAGAGAGAGGGGGAAGAGAGAGAGGGGAAGAGAGGGGGTGGGGGAGAGCAACAGAGATGGGGGGGGGGGGGGCAAGAGGAGAGAGAGAGAGGGAAAAAGAGAGGGGGGAGAAAGAGAGGGGGAGAGAGAGGGGAAGAGATGTGGATAGATAGGGAAACAGAGGGGAGAAGGGGGAACGTGTTTATTACAATGTTAAATGTGTGGTGAGAATGTGAGCAAGCGGGCAGCAGGAATCCACAAGCACAAATGAGTGAATAGTAGCAAGCTGTCTACGAAGCCCAAAGCACAGAGAGGACGCTGGGGGCTGTGTGGTGCAGGGCCAGGCCACAGACCTGTCTCTCTGGCATTGACTGTTCATCCACTGACTATCTGAAATGCAAGCTGTGCAACAACCCTGATCCATAATCCCAGCCATGACTTCCCAAACTTTTTTAATACTATATCACATTTATTGATTTATTTAGTTTTCTGAATTTCGTGATGGAATAAACTTACTGAATGAACAAAATAAAAAAAATGGGAGAGACTGAAAAAGTTCAAATGGAGAACTCATCACACAAGAAGGTACTCAAAACAAGGCAATGCTAATCCCTTCATAAAATGTAATGAAGAGAACAGGATAGAGCTATAAACCGGGCAATTTGACTGGTAAACTGATGCCAGCCCATCCATTATGCCGTCATTGACTTGAACGGAGATGCCATTTCTATTCATTCTATTTCTATGAATCCGTTAGTAAGATAGCAGTACTCAGTAGCAGTACTCACCCACTGCTGGCCGTAGCTGTCCTCCAAGTCGTTGATATACTGGTTTCCAGTCCAAACGGATTCCTAGCAAGTCCATGGGATAGAACCCGTTCTCAGCCATGATTACAAGTATGTAAAGAAGCCGGCTGCGCCAGCATCACTCCTGTGAAGAGGAAAAAGGAGGAGAGCATTTGGTAACACTTTATTTGGATAGTCTGTAGAGCATCTACAGACTAACATCAGTAACATTTCACCTAACTATCTACTAACCCTAACCCTAGTCCTAACCATAACTTTACCTTACCCTAACCATGGCAAGCAGTTGCTAATCAACTGATAGTCTGTTGATAGTATGATGTTTTGTTGATAATACAGATGGACTATCCTAACATAAAGTGTGACCAAGTCATTTTATGTCAGTGAAGACACATTGATCAGATTGTAAATGTGCTATGAAACAGACTGGTCAACATACAACTCATAAAGGCCAAACAGAAGCCTTACCAAATTGACCATAGGCCACACTAATGAGTCTCTCGTTCACCAGTCGGTCTGTTTTGGGGTTCCGTGGCTGTCTCTTCATGATGTCGTTCTCAGCTTGTTCATAGGCCAGGGAGATAGCGGGGATCTTGAAGGTAACAATGGGAAAGGAACACCCGAATTAGAGACATATCGATGGTCACTTCGATGTTTGTGAGAATATCTTCTGAACAACCTCTGAAATGACCACGGACATTGTTCGTGGTGATGCACCAGAAACGAACTCATGATCAGATTGTTCACTAAAGAGGAATATCCACATCTGAAAGACCCACCATGTCAGTTCCCAGGTCGATGCAGAGGATGGTGACGGTCCCTAGGGCCAGTGGAATGTTGGCGAGGAGCAAGAAGAGGAAGGGGGTCATCTCTGGAATTTTACTGGACAGGGTGTAGGTGATGGACTTCTTCAAGTTGTCAAAGATCAGACGGCCTGGGGGAAATGGAGGATGGACGGGATAGTCAGGGTGATGACAGAAGGATGGAAAGACACAGCAGATTGATAATCATCAGCAGAGCTCCTCATACCCTCTTCAACACCAGTCACGATGGAGGCAAAGTTGTCATCCAGGAGGATCATGTCTGCAGCCTGCTTGGAGACGTCCAGATCCAGCGATACCCATAGCAACACCCGATGTCAGCTTTCCTCAGAGCAGGGGAATCTGCTCACACCATCGCCTGTCACAGCCAATGGCCCCCTGTGGATAAGTAAGAGGTTTTTAGTAGGATCGGACCCTTTTTCAATTTTCGCCAAAATGACATACCGAAAATCTAACTGCCTGTAGCTCAGGACCGGAAGCGGGATATGCATATTCTTGATAAAATTTGAAAGGAAACACTTTGAAGTTTGTGGAAATGTGAAATGAATGCAGGAGAATATAACACATTAGATCTGGTAAAGACAATACAAAGAAAAAAACATGCATTTTTTGTATTTTTTCGCACCACCATCTTTTGAAATGCAAGAGAAAGGCCATAATGTATTATTCTAGCCCAGTTTCAATTTAGATTTTGGCCACTAGATGGCATCATTTTATGTGCAAAGTTTTAGACTGATCAAATGAACCATTGAATTTTTGTTTAAAATGTTGTATAAGACTGCCCAAATGTGCCTAATAATGGTTTAATAATAACTTTCAAGTTCATAACTGTGCGCTATCCCCTCAAACAATAGCATGGTATTATTTCATTGTAATAGCTACTGTAAATTGGACAGTACCGTTGAGTAACAAAAATGTAAGCTTTCTGCCAATATCAGATATGTCCCTGGGATATGTTCTGTTACTTACAACCTCATGCTAATCAATGCTAACCTATGTTAGCTCAACCGTTCCATGGGGAACCCACCAATCCTGTAGAGGTTAAAGATCTTAGCAACGAAAGATGCAAATGATACTGACTAACTCATAAGCATTGATTCATTAACTCAATAGTACCTGACGCTGGCAACCTCCACAATAATCAGTTTCTGCTGAGGAGAAGTTCTTGCAAACACAATCTCAGTGTGATGCATCAGGATGTCATCCAACTCTTCGGGGTCATGTCCTTCAGCTCTCCACCATGGACAACACAGGCCTTGGCATCTCTGCATGGCACAAAGACGGAAAGTTATAATATAAGCTAAATATAACTGGCTTGTATTTTTCACAAAACGGCTAAATCTAGGTTTCTTTCACTCCTCTTTAAGTGTAGACAGTGTGATGACATACACTGAAATGTTCCCGAACAAACTGCAACATACCTTGGGTTGACCTCAGAAACTGGGATTTTCAGACGAGCAGCAATTTCCTCAACAGTCTCGCTGCCCTCAGAGATGATGCCCACACCCCTGGCAATGGCCTTCAGAGAGTGATGGGATGATCCCCAGTGACCATGATAACCTAAGGGCAGGACGGAACTTGAGTGGCCTGTTCACAGTGGCTGCTACGTGTGATGGCCGAAGAGTCTTGAGTTTACTATGATATTGCCATACCTTGATTCCAGCACACCTGCACTTGCTCACAGCCAGGCACAGCAGCACGGGAGGGTCAATCATGGACATGAGGCCAACGAAGCACAGATTCTCAGTGGGAAAGTTCTACATCTTCACAGTCAAAGTCAAAGCCTTCTGGAAACTGGTCAGGGAGCTGGAAATGGCAGAAACCTGAAAGGACGCAGAGGCAGAAACAACCTAGAACAAATTCTTCATGTTTAAGACTGTACATTAGCTCACAAACCTTTGAATGAATATGTTTCCATATTGGTGTGCCCTCTACCCAGCACTCCTCTCCCAGTCCTCCTAGCGCTTCGTATGCTTTCTGAAATGATTCCTTTATCTCGTCATCCAGAGGATGTTCTTTGCCTTGGAGCAAGATGGTGGAGCAGCTGTCCAGGATCCCTCTCAGGGGCTCCCTTCATCACCAGCAGATGATTGACTCGCTGGCCGTGCTGTCCCCATGAATGGAGAGCTAGTGGAAGATGAGATGACACCATGAAGAGGGTTGACTTTATTTTAAATAACTCAGAAGGAACCAGTGAGCCTGGTAAAGCAGTTACTGCTACTTATTGGTTGTAGATACCCAGTAGCAGTTACAAGCCGTCTGATGTAGATACCCAGCAGCAGTTACAAGCTGACTGGATATAGATACCCAGTAGCAGTTACAAGCTGACTGGATGTAGATACCCAGTAGCAGTTACAAGCTGACTGATGTAGATACCCAGTAGCAGTTACAAGCTGACTGGATGTAGATACCCAGTAGCAGTTACAAGCTGACTGGATGTAGATACCAGTAGCAGTAACAAGCTGACTGGATGTAGATACCCAGTAGCAGTTACAAGCTGACTGGATGTAGATACCCAGTAGCAGTTACAAGCTGACTGGATGTAGATACCCAGTAGCAGTAACAAGCTGACTGATGTAGATACCCAGTAGCAGTTACAAGCTGACTGGATGTAGATACCCAGTAGCAGTTACAAGCTGACTGGATGTAGATACCCAGTAGCAGTTACAAGCTGACTGGATGTACATACCCAGTAGCAGTAACAAGCTGACTGGATGTAGATACCCAGTAGCAGTTACAAGCTGACTGATATAGATACCCAGTAGCAGTTACAAGCTGACTGGATGTACATACCCAGTAGCAGTAACAAGCTGACTGGATGTAGATACCTGTAGCAGTTACAAGCTGACTGGATGTACATACCCAGTAGCAGTAACAAGCTGACTGGATGTAGATACCCAGTAGCAGTTACAAGCTGACTGGATATAGATACCCAGTAGCAGTTACAAGCTGACTGGATGTACATACCCAGTAGCAGTAACAAGCTGACTGGATGTAGATACCCAGTAGCAGTTACAAGCTGACTGGATGTACATACCCAGTAGCAGTAACAAGCTGACTGGATGTAGATAACCAGTAGCAGTAACAAGCTGACTGGATGTAGATACCCAGTAGCAGTTACAAGCTGATTGAGAAAACCCATCCATGATTTTAAGTCCATCACACCATATTTTAGATCGCAGTAGTAAATATGTAGGAAATATTTCAGTTTTTACTTCCATAGTTTTTTCCCCAAAGTTTTTTTTCCATGTGAAGCACATTGTGTTGCATTCCATGTCTGTAATTTGCTGTGTAAATAAAGCTTGATTAGATTTGATTGACCACGTGGTTACCTGGTATTTGTTGGTGGAGTTGAAGGGGATCTCAACGACTTTGCTGTACTTTTCTCTCATGTCTTTGACAGACCCACAGCACAGCCTGATTAACTTCAGCAGGGCAGTTTCTGAGGCATCACCGCTCACATCTCTTTGAGGATAGGTACGTTGTTCTGTTCTGCCAGGAAGACGGCCGGTTGCACAGGCCAGCGACTCTAGCCAGGGCAGCCCAGGTGGCAGAGCTTTTGTCGTGAAAGAGGTACCACTCTGGTTCTCTGTGGTGTCAGCTATGGATCTGGTTGTCGAACCACATGTGAGCCAGTCATTCTGTTCTGGGTCAGGTGCCAGTCTTGTCGGAGCAGATTGTGGAGGTGGACCCCAAGGTCTCCACAGCTTCCAGATTCTTCACCAGGTGTTCTTCTTGGCCATACGCTTGCAGTCAGAGTTAGACACACCTAAGATGGAAATCCATAGCAGAGGGTTAAATAATAGAAAATTAGACAAAATATGTTTTGTTGTTGTAACAAAAACATATTTTGTCAAATGTTGTATACATTTTCTTCATTAAGTTTTTGTTAAACGTGATTTTCATCAGCACTCACAGTTACAGTAGCCAGGAGACCTTCCTGGGCACATTAGCGACGATGATTCCAATGAGGAAGATGATGGATGGCAGCCATCCATAGCCCAGAATGACGGAAAGGATTAAGAAAGTCACACCAAAGAAGACGGACACACCGGTGATGATTTCAATGAAGTGATCAATTTCACTCCGAGAGCGTCTGCCCACTTTCCAGACTCATGGCCAATGCGGCGATACGACCCATGATAGTGTGGTCACCAGTGTTGATGACGATACCTCTGGCAGTTCCTGGAAGGGTCAAAAATTGAGTATGTGGTTTAGAACAGGGTTCTCCAACTGGCGTCCCGTGCGCCCGAATTTGGAACGCGGTGGTTTTATTTTGCCTTCCCATGATTTCTGAGCAATTTTTAAAATAGATATACATATAACAAAAAATTGTTAAAATAATATATAAAAACATTATAATATATATATATATAATAAATATATATAAATATAATAAATATAAAAAAAAAATATATATATATATATTTTTTTTTTGGGGGGTCAGGAAATCAGCCCAGGTGATTTTAATTTGGGAAATATGTTCACAAGTATTCCCACACATAATAGAGAGACACGTGATCATATACAACTGTAAGCAAAGGTTTGAAATGATGATGTTTTAGTCAAATATGATATCTGTTTGGGCTTCTTTGCAGCCAATTATGTTCTGCTCCCTGACCAGGGATCTCAGGATCTCTGAATTCTATGATTGTATGATTCTCACATTAGCATTGGTTGGCTCTTCCTCTGAGGTGACCTGGATAATGTGGGCTCAAGAAAAAAATGGATGATTTGATGATTCCTTGTTTAGAATCACAAAGAGGCAATTCAGACAATTGAACACTTTTCCTATGCCTCCCTTCCAACCCACTTCTCAGTAGTTGGTATTCAGACTTACTTTATGGAGGCGCTTAACAAGGTTTCCTTGCGAGCACTGAATACATGTAATTAAACCTCAGAAAACACACCCACTTGGTGGCCTACCAATTCAATCAGGGAGTTTTTGTTTAATCTGTTTTTCTGTTAATTTATCTAAAGTCATCTCTTTAAATACCTGTGTACCTTATATTTGAATTTGATCGCCACAAGACTTGATTGTAGAGAATGTGTTGAGAATATAGAACGATAGAGACAAATATGTGTTTTCAAGGCTGTTTCAGAACCCACGCATACATTTTAAAACACTGATTTTACACATTATTTGTGTTTAGGGAATAATCATAAATCCTACTTCATGGAAAAATAAAGCCTTTATGCACAAATAAAGGTGTTTTGATTCATTTTGAAAGTCGCCACATTCAGTTAATCAATGGTAACGTTGAAATTAGTCTAACCTATAATAGTTTTATAATTATAACATGGAGAATAGTATAAAATAGTATGATATAGTAAATATACCCTAATTGCCCGCACTGATCATGGAACTGTGCAAAGTGTTGCGCTGTGCGTCAAGATCCATGTTTTAGTTTAGTTTATTTTATTTTTACAGGGACAGTGCACATTAATCAACGTTTCAGTAAAAGTGCCGGTTTTAGCCCGCCGGTTAATTTTCAACGGCAGTCCCTGGGCAGGTTATATATATCGGTTACAGCTCCAGAATGATTTAACAGGCCTATAAACCCCCAGATTTATTTTTACTACAATTTGTATTGGGCCTTCATGAAATAGTATACACTATTACTTGACCCTCAGCCACAGACACAAAGACGTGACAGCGTTTTCAGATGAATGCGAGAAAGGTAGGCTAAATCAAACGATGTGATGGTGTGGTGGAATGATACGAATGTAGAGAAGGGAACGAACACTAAATATACGTGGTTATTATGTACAGTCACCGACCGATAGTGGCTAATAAAAAAAACAAGAAACGTTGGAGAATATGTTTAAAACACCCCAAAGGGCACAAAGGTTACATTTGGCGCAACTTTTTACCTTGTCATCCCATTTGGCGCGTGTCTCCAAATTTAATCCCTGCAAGTTATAAAGCCATACAATAAAAAATCTGCATAACGGCACATATTTCATACTTCACTGAGGGGATTACTCATTTACCTAGCTCTTATCAATTAGCTCTTGTCAATTTATAATTTACAGTGCATGGAGAATGCTGTTACTTCTATCAGGAAAATAAAGTAGATGCTTTTCCACTTATAACCGGCATGTTTGCTCGACCTTATTAATGGTGATGGAATTATTTGGGTATTAAATCAAGGTCAACACACCTCCGACACACCTCCATTTCTGGCGTTACCCACATGCTTAAATTCAATGGCAGAATACAAAAACAGAATAGAAACAAATAAACAGTGCATACAACATGAATAAAGTTCAATACACGCGCTTTTTAACTCCGGTCTGAATCCCTCTTAAAAATAACGAATATATACAAGAAAGAAATTTGGAACTATTCAATAATTGTAGATAGTTACAGAAGGTACTTACCCTCAACACAGTTGGTAGAGAAGAAGGCAATGTTCCTGGTTTCCAGGGGTTGTCATTGCTAAAATCGGGACTACGAGTTTGGGGCTCAGATTCACCAGTGAGAGAGGAGTTGTCCACCTGAGTGGGGAAAGATAATTGTGTCAATTACAACAACGAATGAAATTACATTTACGTGACACATGACTTAATGTTTTTTTAAAGTATCCACTTGCAGCCGCTGGCAGAGACGATACGCAAATCAGCTGGTATCCTATCTCCGCCGTTCACCTCCACTATATCGCCAACCACCACTTCTTCAGTGTTGATGTTCTTCTCTTCCTCACCGTCACGGACTACCAGGGCTTGCTACAAGGAAGATGACACGATTAACATCCGCACACGTAACTATATGATAGAGTTCTTCTCAGAGGAGTTTGAAAAGGCAGAAGTCTAACCTGGGACCAGGTTTTTGAAGGAGTCCATGATCTTTGAGCTCTTGGCTTCTTGGTAGTAGGAGAAACAACCGGTGATAATGACGACAACAGCGAGCACAAGGCCCAGGTACAACTATTAAGAAGAGGCAGAATGATTATGAGAATATTGTGTTATCATTAAGTAGGAAAAGCCTTTCAGGCACTAGAGGCTTCATCTCAAATTATCTCTGAATTCTACGATTGTATGATGATTCTCACATTAGCATTGGTCGGCTCTTCCTCTGAGGTGACTTGGATAATGGGGCTATGAAGCTAGAGCACAGCTCCGATCCACAGCAGCATGCAGAACCCGCCAAAGAGCTGTTTGCAGAACTTCACCCACTCAGGGGTAGTGCGAGGGGAGGAGTCAGGTGTTTGGGGCCATCCCAAGAAGGATCTCCTTAGCCCGAACCGAGGATAGACCCTAGGTGGGGGAAGAAGGAGAGAGGGAAAATGTAAAGAGAAGGGGAAAGGAGGAGGGAGGGAAGGAGGAAAGAGAAGGAGAAAGGATGAGGGAGGGAAGGAAGGAGGAAAGAGAAGGGGAAAGGAGGAGGGAGGGAAGGAGGAAAGAGAAGGGGAAAGGAGGAGGAGGGAAGGAGGAAAGAGAGGGGGAAAGGAGGAGGGAGGGAAGGAGGAAAGAGAAGGGGAAAGGAAGGAGGAGGGAAAGAGAAGGGGAGGAAAGAGAGGGGGAAAGGAGGAGGGAGGGAAGGAGGAAAGAGAAGGGAAAGGAGGAGGGAGGGAAGGAGGAAAGAGAAGGGAAAGGAGGAGGGAGGGAAGGAGGAAAGAGAAGGGAAAGGAGGAGGAGGAGGGAAGGAGGAAAGAGAAGGGAAAGGAGGAGGGAGGAAGGAGGAAAGAGAAGGGAAAGGAGGAGGGAGGGAAGGAGGAAAGAGAAGGGAAAGGAGGAGGGAGGGAAGGAGGAAAGAAAAGGCACAAAGTGTTGAAGTGATGTCACACAATCTGAAAATATATGTTTTACTCCAAATTGTGTAAACTTTAGGAAGATATAGATATGTTTCATATGTTACGATTCGGTGTTAGATAGTGATGCCATCTTGACTTAGAAGGCAGAGGAAGTTCTACCAACGCAAATTACAGTCAGCTTTCATCCGTAGGAGCTACTGATCCAACTGGTTGTCAATGTTACAAACGGAGGCACACATGAACACACATAGATATTCACTCACCCTGGCTAAGTCTGTGCCGTATTTCCTGTTAAGCTCATCCAAGGTCAACTTGTGGTCATCCTGAGAGAGAGAGAGAGAGAGAGAGAGAGAGAGAGAGAGAGAGAGAGAGAGAGAGAGAGAGAGAGAGAGAGAGAGAGAGAGAGAGAGAGAGAGAGAGAGAGAGAGAGAGAGAGAGAGAGAGAGAGAGAGAGAGAGAGAGCTTGTTGTTCTTTAATCTTTCCACATTGGTAGAAGTTAACAGAACATTTAGTGATGAAACACATTTCTAATAGTTTGAACTGATTCTATGTATGACAAGGTCATGCAGCACAGATTTGACCTTAAACCATAGAAGAGTCATTTGTTTCTGTATGATGGATGGAATCACTCTGATTCGTGATTGAATCCATTACTGAATGTTACCTTCTGCCCCGAATAAGTACTGCACAGTGCACATATCCGTTTCCTATTTCTCGCTACATGTAAGAAAGCAGTTTCCAATGAAAGGCTACTGCTTCTCTCAAGTTTAAACACAGGCTATTGGGGTTTTAGAACTGCCCCCAAGACTCACTGCAGAGTGATAGTAAGTAAATGAAAATGCAAATCTGTAAACCAAAGAGCTTTATACAGGCTTGATAGGTTGTGTGCTGCACCTTTCTGGCCCACAGAGATGAATAGGGTTACACTGTAAAGGGGTTGTTGTGGAATTTTACAGTAACTTACAGGCAGCTAGTGGTAAGTTACTGTATTTAATATTGCCTACTGTAATATGAATAAAGTATGAAAGCAATTACTGTGTAATGACAGTAAAATATCATAGAATTTACTCTATTATACGGTTAAAAATAAAACATATTTTATTGTCACACACTGACAGGTTCAGTGAAATGTGTTTCATAGTTATATTGTCACACCCTGACCATAGTTTGCTGTATGTTTCTATGTTTTGTTTGGTCAGGGTGTGATCTGAGTGGGCATTCTATGTTGGATGTCTTGTTTGTCTATTTCTATGTTGGTTTGATATGGTTCTCAATCAGAGGCAGGTGTTAGTCATTGTTCTGATTGGGAACCATATTTAGGTAGCCTGGGTTTCACTGTGTGTTTGTGGGTGATTGTTCCTGTCTCTGTGTTTTGCACCAGATAGGGCTGTTTTTTTGGTTTTCCATGCTTTTTGTAGTGTTCATGTTTTATCTTTTTGTTATTAAACATGAATCAAAGAAACCACGCTGCATTTTGGTCCACCTCTACTTCACCTAAAGAGAACCGTTACATATATATACAGTTAAAGTTGAAAATGTGTGAAAAAAGTCAATACTACTGACTGTAATTGAAATGAATTGAGGGAGAAGGGGTTTTTGTATTTCACAGTGTTTTACACGACATGGGATTGGTACAAGCAGGTTAGCTGTTAGGTAGTGCTTACACATTATAGCATATCAATTCATATTTTGTGTTTCATATCATTAGGCACTTCTAGAGGCCTTAACAAAGGCTTCCAAACGGTCAGCGACTACAGACCAAAATGACATGGCAAAATGCTCAACCATGAAAGGTTTAAGGCTTACTGCCACTTCAGTATGTTCCCTATACATTTGAAATGGTTGGGGCACTACTACCACACACCAGTTAAATTCATACAACGTTCTCGATAATGCAACAAATACAGCCTCTTACAAGGCAAGCCTCGAAATATGGTAATGAGCCAGAAAAAAAAAAAAAAAAACAACACCATGCACCCACTGGTGGTCAAAACGTTTTAGAGCTACAACATTTTTTTTATGGTAGTGAATTCTGTGGGATGGAATTACAGTACCATTTGAAATACAGCAATTCTTTCCCCGCCCAAATTACCGTAAACATTACTGCATTAATATGTTATTTACTATAGTTTTTTTGGTTTCATTATCTTTGACACGCCTTCCTTCAGGAAACCTACTGAAAAAATACTGAAAGAAAGCATTTTCCATAACTTGTAGGCAGGATTGAAGTCTGAATGGATAATTTCTCACTTATGGGTGGCTCACAATGGGGAATATAATTGGCAGGATATATGCATATTAAATACTGTTGTAGTTAATAAAGTAAAATAAGTGTAGTGTTTTTGTGGACTGTTGTGTTTTTGTGAAACATTACTGTAGTATTTTCTACAGTGTTAAAAAACAAACAATAATACTGTCATATTTTCTATAGCATTCTACAGTATACTACAACATCTCTACAGTATACTACAACATTCTACAGTATACTACAACATTCTACAGTATACTACAACATTCTACAGTAAGTACTACACATGATCGAGGGATACTACAGTGTACAGTATAGCATTCTACAGTTTCATGTAGAATTTTATAGTTAGAACTGTAGTATTCTACAGTCAACTGTTGTCTTTTTTTCATGTGGGAAAAAACTTTTTTTTACAGTGTAAAATTATATAACTTTGTCTTTTCTTATAGAAAAACACAAACATTTTGAAGCTATGTCATTGTATATATTATAAACAAATTGCATATGGATTCATGTGCACTGTCCATGTCATCTAATGTCATTATATGAATAAATAATCCGTTTTCCTCACCAGGTCAACTTCCTTTTCAGGTCATCCTTATCCATCTTCTCCTTCGCTTTCTTCACCTGCTTTTCACTTTCTTCTTTCCATCGTCCTCGGAGGTCGCCGCCAGTTTATAATCATCTTTCCCCTTCTGTATGTCAAACACACGTTAATGATGAGAAGCTGCAAACTATCAATGTGCCTTTCTTTGCTCATCGGGTCTAGAAATTCCATTTAGAAATGTATCCCCTTAAGAAGCAGCAATTAATATGAAATATAGAGAAATCTTTTTTGCAAGTATATGAACTGTAAAATAACATATTTTTAGTGAAGATGAAAGAACACAAAATAAGTCTATTAAAAACCCAATAATCAAAAGTGCAATGCAGACTTACTACAAGCCCCATCCTTGCACCTCTGTCTCAATCCCAGTGGTTTTGTGAAGATCATTTATTTCCTCCTTATCCTGAGAAACTGCACCTGTTGCACGCCTACACCTGCCTCTCTCCCTTTTTCTCCACGCCTCGAGGCAACCAAGAGCTCCCTGCAGCTAACTGAGGATGGAATATTTATATGGTTTACCTGGCCAAGGGAGGTGCACAGGAGGAATGAATCAGATGTGGAGAAGGACCGAGGATGGGAGGGGTTGTGGAGAAGGATCTGTGCCAATCTTCACCTGTACAGCTAGGTCATTTTGACCATGAGCCCCCATAACGAAAGCATCCCTGTCGGAAGTTGATGGTACTCACAATAAACAAATGGGTTCAAAATAACACAACCAGTGACCCAAACATTTGCCACTATAGTACCTACAATACCATGTGTATATAGGTAGTTGGAAGTTGAAAGTACTCACAAAAACAAATGGGTTAAAAATAACCCAACCAGTAATTCAACTTTAGCACCTACCACATGTAGATATTTGAGTAGCAATCTGAAAAATCTTCTAAATGTTCTTAAATGTGATGTTTTGTTGCCTCTGGGGCAATTCAGAAAGCTGATTGAGGACCTTATTACTGATGAATGTGGTTGTTTTGAATGACCATGTTTTTCTTTCTGCTTGCATTTTGTATTTAAATTTTGATTTCATTCATTTAGGACTCATCTGTAAAAGAAACCTTGGTCTCAGTTTAACTCCATGATAAAATAAAGAAATAAAGGTCTTCGTGAGTTTACAGAACTCCCACGGAAAACAAAGATGTTAACAATAACCCAACCAGTAAAGGATGAGGACAATGAATGAACGGAGAACATGGTTTTCTCTCTGCAGTATTTGTCACTCACTGGGTTGAATAGAACCAAAACCTGCTCCTTTGAAGCTGAATACAGAGTGATGTCATGAAAAGCTGACTAAGGGGAAATCTGCGGTTTCTACTTCCGTTTTCATATGTACCTATTGATTCTTGAAGTGCGTGACTTGAAACACGCAAGAAGAGAGGTTGTGTTTTGGTAGACAGAGTGGAAGGCCGTGGGTGGCTGTTTAGTAAACCTCTTGTCTGTTTGTGGTTGTGGGATCATGTCTATGTTCCCTTAGTGAGGGGATCCACTGTAGCATGAATTAATAAATAAGGACCAATAACAGATCAGATCCATGTTTATTGGAACACATTGTTTTTGTCCTTTTCATAGAACCGGAATATAGACAAAAGGTCATATTGATTTTTATTTAATCAGGATCCCCATTAGCCGACGCCAAAGGCCACACCTTCTCTTACTGGGGCTCGATGCATAACAAAACATACATTACAGTTAACAGTTAACCTGCCCTGGGATAACGATAGTTACAGTTAACCTGCCCTGGGATAACGATAGTTACAGTTAACCTGCCCTGGGATAACGATATTTACAGTTAACCTGCCCTGGGATAACGATAGTTACAGTTAACCTGCCCTGGGATAACGATAGTTACAGTTAACCTACCCTGGGATAACGATAGTTACAGTTAACCTGCCCTGGGATAATGATAGTTACAGTTAACCTGCCCTGGGATAACGATAGTTACAGTTAACCTGCCCTGGGATAACGATAGTTACAGTTAACCTGTCCTGGGATAACGATAGTTACAGTTAACCTGCCCTGGGATAACGATAGTTACAGTTAACCTGCTCTGGGATAACGATAGTTACAGTTAACCTGCCCTGGGATAACGATAGCTAACCTGCCCTGGATAACGAGAAGCTTAAACCTGCCCTGGGATAATGATAGTTACAGTTAACCTGCCCTGGGATAACGATAGTTACAGTTAACCTGCCCTGGGATAACGATAGTTACAGTTAACCTGTCCTGGGATAACAGATAGTTACAGTTAACCTGCCCTGGGATAACGATAGTTACAGTTAACCTGCTCTGGGATAACGATAGTTACAGTTAACCTGCCCTGGGATAACGATAGTTACAGTTAACCTGCCCTGGGATAACGATAGTTACAGTTAACCTGCCCTGGGATAACGATAGTTACAGAACTATGCTTTTGGGAAAGTAACTATTTCTGTTGGAATAAATAGTTACTTTTGGAGGTAACTATAACTGTTTGAATACAGATCCATAAAAGTACTACTTATCAAAACTATTTGAATATGTGTAACGGGGAGAACCATCAACCTATTTTGAACGTATCGGCGTTGGTCTGCCTGTGCCAGGTGTATGTGATTGCTCATTAAGGGCGTGGCCTTGTGTAAAAAAGCCTTCCTGTTTGTGTCATTCAGAGGATCACGTTACGATGTGCTGGTCAGCGTGCCTTGGGAGCGGATGTTGGGTTTACTGGAAGTTAGTGGCATGAGAAATAGGAATGATTGTGAATGTAGTGTTTTTTAGGCGTTGGTGCCTATATTCCATCTTGAGCTGCTCTCCTTCTCCCTGGGCTCTATATGTGTTACAACACATTGTTATTGTCTGAGTATGTGAATGAAACGTGAATAAACCTTGTGATATTTGTTTGTGCGAAATCTGATATTGCCATCTGCTGAAGTCTGTCTTGTAGGACAGTTGTACGGAGCTTCTGGAACGGATGTATAGGAATGATGTCGTCCTGTGGAGATGTCTGTCTTGTGATGCTGAAAATGAAAATACATTGTTGCATCCTAATACTGTTGTCGGTTTCCAATGTTCCAGTCCTTGGTGTAAATAATCTAATGTTTAGATTAGTCCCGAGGATGTAACCTCTCCGTATTGTAAAGTTGGTGTAGTACTGTTACTGAGAGGATATGTGTGTAAATCCACGTTACACACAGATCTCAGGAAGTGACTACTTTTCTGAAACTATTGGATTGGCTGGTTTCAACTAACGGCAGGGCTGTATCTGAGCTGCATGTTGAAGATAGAAATTGAAAATGAATAGAGCACACACAACCTCCTATGCTATTCCAATCTGACAGTCACATTGAGCTACACAATACATTTCTACGTGAACATTCGGTACAGTGGGGCAAAATACCAGCAACAGTGTGAGAAAACCTTGTGAAGACTTACAAAGAACTTTTGACCTCTGTCATTGCCAACAAAGGGTATATAACAAAGTATTGAGATAAACTTTTGTTATTGACCAAATACTTATTTTCCACCATAATTTGCAAATAAATTCATTGAAAATCCTACAATGTGATTTTCTGGATGTTTTTCTCATTTTGTCTGTCATAGTTGAGGTGTACCTATGATGAAAATTACAGGCCTCTCATCTTTTTTAAGTGGGAGAACTTGCACAACTGGTGGCTGACTAAATACTTTTTGCCCCACTGTATATTTCCATTCTCCTGAATGTCCACTGCCTTAGGTGTACATAATTAAATCGAATGATATTTAACCAATGATATTTTGTACAGATAAGCATTAATAAGTTGAATGCTCAACTACTGTATGACCCTGAAAAAGCTGAAAGCTGTAATTAATTTCATGATACCTGGAAAGACAGTGTAATTCAAAGCCATTTGCAAACAGCAAGTTGGATGCTTAGCAAAACGACTTTGAACCTCTGTCCGTCTGAGGGTAAGTGTTTCAAACATGCACTATACCATCCAGCTTACTCAGAATACAAACTAACATGATTTCCCATCGACCATGGATGTAGTTGATTCCAGAAAGCAGTTTTGGGATATTTAGTTACTGTTAGCATTCTCAGTTACACTTAACATTAAATGGTTATTGTGCCTGTGTAATAAACATTGTTTTGGCGCAACATTTTATTAGCCTGTTACATAATACTTTGATACTTGCATTTTAAATGCATAGCAATGAGCTGAGTTTTTGTAGGTATTGTACACAAGGACTATTAACTGTTTCTTATTACACTTATGCCATTCTAAAGTAATTTCCAAAGTCCTATACCAATTTTCCTATTGTAATACTCAGTTACTACACATGTATAATAACTTTATGCCGTGTTACTGTTAATTGTCTCATGAAAATATGTCAGTCAACTTGAAGCTGCAAAAGTGGTCTAAACTTACGTAAGGTGTTGGGACTCTGCTGTTGGGACAGCTTTATGTAGGCCCTAACAGTTTGTGGGCACCATTTGCCAATGTTATTGTGCAATTAATGTATTTTTTGTGTTGTGTAGTGGCTTTGATGGCATTCATCAAAAAAGTTTGCCCCACTAAGATTTACATGTTAAAATCACCACTGTAGCCAACGCCAATGGCAACAGCTAGTCTTACTGGGGTCCGGCACATAACAAAAAAAATGTATGGTGGTTTGTTAGTTGGTGGTGGTGGTTTTAGTGAAGTAAGTATGAGAAATAGGAATGATTGTGGAATGTAGTGTTTTAGCCATTGGTGTCCATATTCCACCTAGCTCTCTCCCTGGGCACGCTCTCTGTGTGTTACAGCAGATCATCATTGTCTGAGCGTGTGAATGAAACATAGTGATATTTGTCTGTGAGAAATCTGATATTGCCATCTGTTGGAGGCTGTTTTGTAGGACAGTTGTACGGAGTTCCATGTAGGCCTATGGAGATGTCTGTCTTGTAGGACAGTTGTACGGAGTTCCATGTAGGCCTATGGAGATGTCTGTCTTGTAGGACAGTTGTACGGAGTTCCATGTAGGCCTATGGAGATGTCTGTCTTGCAGGACAGTTGTACGGAGTTCCATGTAGGCCTATGGAGATGTCTGTCTTGCAGGACAGTTGTACGGAGTTCCATGTAGGCCTATGGAGATGTCTGTCTTGTAGGACAGTTGTACGGAGTTCCATGTAGGCCTATGGAGATGTCTGTCTTGCTTGCAATACTGAAAATTCAAATAAAGTATTGTTGCATCCTGATATTGTCTGATTCCCAAGTTCCAGTCCTTGATGTAAAGAACCTGTTATGTTTATATTAGTCCTGAGGACCTCACCTCACATATTAACAGTCCTGGGGACCTCACCTCACATATTAATAGTCCTGAGGACCTCACCTCACGTATTAACAGTCCTGGGGACCTCACATATTAATAGTCCTGAGGACCTCACCTCACATATTAACAGTCCTGGGGACCTCACCTCACGTATTAACAGTCCTGGGGACCTCACCTCGCTTTTTAACAATCCTGAGGACCTCACCTCATGTATTAATATTCCCGAGGACCTCACCTCATGTATTAAAAAGTTGTATGTCTATAGGAATTATACACTGATTGTACAACACACTAGGAAAAACCTGCTCTTTCCATAACAGACTGACCAGGTGATTCCAGGTGAAAGGTATGATCCTGTATTGATCAGTGTAGATAAATGGGAGGAGACGGGTTAAAGAAGAATTTTTAAGCCTGGAGACAATTGAGACATGGATTGTGTACGTGTGCCATTCAGACAAGACAAAATATTGAAGTGCCTTTGAACGGGGTATGGTAGTAGGTGCCAGGAACACTGGTTTGAGTGTGTCAAGAACTGCAATGTTGCTGGGTTTTTCATGCTCAACAGTTTCCTGTGTGTATCAAGAATGGTCCACCCCCCAAAGGACATCCAGCCAACTTTATTTTTTATTTATTTTATTTTACCTTTATTTAACCAGGTAGGCTAGTTGAGAACAAGTTCTCATTTGCAACTGCGACCTGGCCAAGATAAAGCATAGCAATTTGACACATACAACAGCACAGATTTACACATGGAATAAACAAAACATACAGTAGAACAAAATAAAAACAAAAAGTCTATATACAGTAAGTGCAAATGAGGTGAGTGCAAATAAGGGAGTTAAAGCAATAAATAGGCCACGGTGGCAAAATAATTACAACATAGCAATTAAACACTGGAATGGTAGATGTGCAGAAGATGGATGTGCAAGTAGAGATACTGGGGTGCAAAGGAGCAAGATAAATAAATACAGTATGGGGATGAGGTAGATAGATAGATGGGCTGTTTATAGATGGCTATGTACAGGTGCAGTGATCTGTGAGCTGCTCTGACAGCTGGTACTTAAAGCTAGTGAGGGAGATATGAGTCTCCAGCTTCAGAGATTTTTTTGCAGTTCGTTCCAGTCATTGGCAGCAGAGAACTGGAAGGAAAGTCGACCAAAGGAGGAATTGGCTTTGAGGGTGACCAGTGAGATATACCTGCTGGAGCGCGTGCTATGAGTGGGTGCTGCTATGGTGACCAGTGAGCTGAGATAAGACAGGGCTTTACCTAGCAGAGACTTGGAGATCAAATCAAATCAAATTTTATTTGTCACATACACATGGTTAGCAGATGTTAATGCGAGTGTAGCGAAATGCTTGTGCTTCTAGTTCCGACAATGCAGTGATAACCAACAAGTAATCTAACTAACAATTCCAAAACTACTGTCTTATACACAGTGTAAGGGGATAAGGAATATGTACATAAGGATATATGAATGAGTGATGGTACAGAGCAGCATACAGTAGATGGTATCGAGTACAGTATATACATATGAGATGAGTGTGTAGACAAAGTAAACAAAGTGGCATAGTTAAAGTGGCTAGTGATACATGTATTACATAAGGATGCAGTCGATGATGTAGAGTACAGTATATACATATGCATATGAGATGAATAATGTAGTGTAAGTAACATTATATAAGGTAGCATTGTTTAAAGTGGCTAGTGATATATTTACATCATTTCCCATCAATTCCCATTATTAAAATGGCTGGAGTTGGGTCAGTGTCAATGACAGTGTAGTTGGCAGCAGCCACTCAATGTTAGTAGTGGCTGTTTAACAGTCTGATGGCCTTGAGATAGAAGCTGTTTTTCAGTCTCTCGGTCCCAGCTTTGATGCACCTGTACTGACCTCGCCTTCTGGATGATAGCGGGGTGAACAGGCAGTGGTTCGGTGGTTGATGTCCTTGATGATCTTTATGGCCTTCCTGTAACATCGGGTGGTGGGTGACCTGGAGGGCAGGTAGTTTGCCCCCGGTGATGCATTGTGCAGTCCTCACTACCCTCTGGAGAGCCTTTGGGTTGAGGGCGGAGCAGTTGGCCGCACCCAGGCGGTGATACAGCCCGCCAGGATGCTCTCATTGTGCATCTGTAGAAGTTTGTGAGTGCTTTTGGTGACAAGCCGAATTTCTTCAGCCTCCTGAGGCTGAAGAGGCGCTGCTGCGCTTCTTCACGACGCTGTCAGTGTGAGATAACCCAGCCAGTGGTTTGTCGACGAGTATGAAGCGAGGGCCAACCAACGAGACGTACAGGTCAAGGGTGGGTAGTGTATGGGGCTTTGGTGACAAAACAGACGGACACAGCTGTGAGAAGCGTTGAGTCAACGTGGGCCAGCATTCCTGTGGAATGTCTTTGCCACCTTGTAGAGTTCATGCCCTGACGAATTGAGGCTGTTTTGAGGGCAAAAGTGGGTGCAACTCAATATTAGGAAGGTGTTCATAACATTTTGTACACTCTGTGTATATTTATGTAAATCCTCACATTACATACAGATTTCAAAGTGATTACTTTTTAACTTTTAAATACAGATCTTAGAAGGCAACTACTTAAAAATATATTTCATTGGCTGCCTTCAAGTAATGGCAGGGCTGTACCTGGAACTCTGTGTTGAAGATAGAAATAGAATGAATAGATCACACACAACCTCCTATACTATTCCAATCTATCTGACAGTCATATTGGATCTACACAATATATTTCTATCTCAACATTCTGTTTGTCCATTCTCCTGAATGTCCTTTTGCCCCAAGTGTACATAATTAAGTTAAATGATATTTAACCAATGATATTTTGTACAGATAAGTATTAATAAGTTGAATGATCAACTACTGTTTGACCCTGTCAACATGCCACCGAAAAAAAGTAAAAAGCTGCAATTAATTTTATGATGCCTGAAAATACTGCAGAGTAATTCAAAGCTGTAGTGGAAGGAGATAAGGTTGCGACTTGCAGGCACTGAGGCCCAGCGTGATGACTCAATACATTGTTTGGATGGCTGACCATCTGTGAACTATCACAGGGGTTAAACACAGCTGATCTGTGGCTTTCTCCGGGCAGGACGTTCCTTAAGGTACCCTGGGAGCGCCGACAACGTTGGAGGTGTGAAGACTGATAAAGATTTATTTACTAAATTATTATTACTGTGTGAATTAAATGATATGTTTTATTGTACTGTAAATGCTATGGGTTATTATTATTGGGTTATTATTATTGGGTTATTATTAATGGGTTCTTATGTTTTGGTTATTATTATTGGGTTATTATTATTGGGTTATTATTATTGGGTTATTATTATTGGGCTATTATTATTGGGTTATTATTATTGGGCTATTATTATTGGGCTATTATTATTGGGTTATTATTATTGGGCTATTATTATTGGGCTATTATTATTGGGTTATTATTATTGGGTTATTATTATTGGGTTATTATTATTGGGTTATTATTATTGGGCTATTATTATTGGGCTATTATTATTGGGCTATTATTATTGGGTTATTATTATTGGGCTATTATTATTGGGTTATTATTATTGGGTTATTATTATTGGGCTATTATTATTGGGCTATTATTATTGGGTTATTATTATTGGGTTATTATTATTATTATTATTTTCAGACCGTGGATAGTTCAAAGTGAAAACATGGTTCCTATCGTTTAAATTAAATAGATTAGATGAGAATCTGAGTGTGGGGGGTATGTCCATGGGGGAGCAGCACAGGGGAGGGGGTATGTCCATGGGGTAGCAGCACAGGGAGGGGATATGTCCATGGGGGAGCAGCGAGGGAGTGGGTATGTCCATGGGGGAGCAGCACAGGGAGGGGGTATGTCCATGGGAGAATAGCGCAGGGAGAGGGGTGTCCATGAGAAGAATAGCGCAGGAGGGGGTGTGTCCATGAGAAGAATAGCCCGGGAGGGGGTGTGTCCATGGGAGAGTAGCACGGAGGGGGTGTGTCCATGGTGGAGTAGCGGGGGAAGGGGTGTGTCCATGAGAAGAATAGCACCGAGGGGTGTGTCCATGGGAGAGTAGGAGGGAGGTGTGTCCATGGGAAAATAGCACAGGAGGGGTATGTCCATGGGAGAGCAGCACGGAGGGGGTGTGTCCATGGGAGAGTAGCGCGGGAGGGGGTGTGTCCATGGGAGAATAGCACAGGAGGGGGTATGTCCATGGAGAGTTGGGAGGGGTGTTTCCATGGGAGAATAGCACAGGGAGGGGGGCGTGTCCATGGGAGAATAGCACAGGGAGGGGGTGTGGCCATGGGAGAATAGCACAGGGAGGGGTATGTCCATGGGAGAATAGCACAGGAGGGGGTGTGTCCATGGGAGAATAGCGCGGGAGGGGGTGTGTCCATGGGAGAATAGCACAGGGAGGGGGTGTGTCCATGGGAGAATATCACAGGGTGTCCATGGGAGAATAGCACAGGGAGGGGGTGTGTCCATGGGAGAATAGCACAGGGAGGGGGTGTGTCCATGGGAGAATAGCGCGGGAGGGGGTGTGTCCATGGGAGAGGGGATGCATGTAGCTCAGCGGGGGTGCGGACATCAACTCCAGTTAATACAGAGGCTTGTACTCAGAGATACGGACCAAGAACTGATGTCCTCTAGAGAGGACACACATGTATAGATGTATTGCAGAGTCTCAGGAGGATAAACCTTGTGAAATGTATTTTAGTTCCGATATTGAAGTCTGTCTTTTAGGACAGATGTACAGAGCTTATAGAGCTGATGCACAGGAATGATGAAGGCCTATGGAGAATGTGTGTCTGCCTTGTGACACTGAAAATGACAATTGCTGTTGCATCCTGATACTGTTGTCTGATTCCCACGCTCCAGTCCTTGATGTAAAGAACCTGACATGTTTAGAATAGCCCAGAGGACCTCACCTCACGTACTAAACAGCTGGTGTAGTTTGGCTACAGGAATTATACGTATGTTTATGTGTAAGTCCCTCATGCTACACAGATCTCAGGACGTGACTACCTTTCTGAAACTATTGGCTGCCTTCCACTAATGGCAGCACCGTATCTACAGGTTGAATATAGAAATAGAATGAATAGAGCATACACAATCTCCTTTACATTTGTTGACAGTCATTTTGGAGCTACACAATACATTTCTACGTGAACATCCCTGTGTATGTCCATTCTCCTGAATGTCCATTGCCCAAGGTGTACATAATGAAGTTTAAAAAAATGTACCAATGATATTTTGTACAGATAAGTATTAATAAGTTTAATGCTCAACTACTGTATAACTTTGTCAACAGGCCACTGAAAAAGTTGAAAGCTGCAATTAATTTTATGATACCTGGAAATACTGCAGAGTAATTCAAAGCCATTTGCAAACAGCAAGTTGGATGCATGGCAAAAATAACTTTGAACCTCCTTCCATCTGAGGGTAAGTGTTCATGTTTCAAACACTATACCCTCTTTAAAGGGATAGTTTACTCAGAAAAAAAATACCATGATTTTCCACATACCTTGGCTGTAGTTGATTCAAGAAAGCAGTTTTGGGATATTTAGTTACTGTTAGCGTTCTCAGTAACTCTAAACATTAAGCTGTTCTCATGCCTGTGAATGAAATCATATTACTTTTGGAGCAACATTTTATCAGCCTGTTACATAATACTTTGATACTTGTATTTTAAATGCATAGTTTTTGTAAGTACTGTACACAAGGACCTATTTCACTAATGTAATAACTCAATGCAAGTCCTACGTAATAACAACGTTAATATTGTAATTTTCAGTTACTGCACACATATAATACCTTTATACTGTGTTACTGTATTTAACTTATGTCTAACTCATTAGGGAAATATACATTAGTAATGTTGAAGCTGCAAAAGTGGTCTTCTTCTGTCGAGGTGATTCCATGTCCCTCGTATTTAAATATACTACTTTACTATATTAAGACTGATATCATAGAGCCCTCCAAACCATGTGCTTATGGCCATACCTTTAGTCATTCAACAAAATCTTCAAATTCTTTGTCCCCCCACATTTTTTATTTGTTTTGTTATTTTTAGATGGGGGGGGTACATTATTCATTTAAAATGATACGTTTATAAAACATGTACCCACAGGCTGTCCCTCAAAAGGAAAACATGGAGGGTTGGAGAATGACAGAATAGATGGACTGATAGAAGGGTAAGGGTTAGAGAATGACAGAATAGATGGACTGATAGAAGGGTAAGGGTTAGAGAATGACAGAATAGATGGACTGATAGAAGGGTAAGGGTTAGAGAATGACAGAATAGATGGACTGATAGAAAGGTAAGGTTTAGAGAATGACAGAATAGATGGACTGATAGAAGGGTAAGAGTGAGAGAATGACAGAATAGATGGACTTAGAAGAGAATTAAAATGATGGAGGTAGAATGAGAGAATGTAGATGGACTGATAGAAGTGTGTGTGTCACAGAATAGATGTGTCACTGTGTACGTCAAATGTGGAGGTGTGTGTCACTGGGTCTGTGTGTGTGTCACTGTGTGTGTCACTGTCTGTGTGTGTGTGTGTGTCACTGTGTCTGTCACTGTGTGTCACTGTCTGTGTGTGTGTGTGTGTGTCTGTATGTGTGTCACTGTGTCTGTGTGTTCTGTATGTCACTGTGTGTGTGTCACTGTGTGTGTGTCACTATGTCTGTGTGTGTGTCACTATGTCTGTGTGTGTGTCACTGTGTCTGTGTGTGTGTCACTGTATCACTGGGTGTGTCACTGTCTGTGTGTGTGTGTGTCACTGTGTCTCTGTGTGTGTGTTTCACTGTGTGTGTGGGTGTTTCTGTGTGTCAATGTGTGTGTGTCACTGTGTGTGTGTCACTGTGTGAGTGTCACTGTGTGTGTCACTTTGTGTCACTGTCACTGTGTCTGTGTCACTGTGTCTGTGTGTGTGTCACTGTGTCTGTGTGTGTGTGTCACTGTGTCTGTGTGTGTCACTGTGTCTGTGTGTCACTGTGTGTTGTGTGTATGTCACTGTGTTTCTGTGTGTGTCACTTTGTGTCACTGTGTCTTACTGTGTGTGTGTCACTGTGTGTGTGTGTGTGTGTGTGTGTGTGCGTGTTTCACTGTGTTGGTGTGTGTGTGTGTGTCACTGTGTGTGTCACTGTGTGTTTCACTGGGTGCGTCACTGTGTGTGTCACTGTGTGTGTCACTGTGTGTTTCACTGGGTGTGTGTCACTGTGTGTGTGTGTCACTGTGTGTGTGTGTGTGTGTGTATGTATCACTGTGTGTGTGTGTGTCTGTCACTGTGTTTGTGTGTGAGTGTCACTGTGTGTGTGTGTGTCACTGTGTGTCACTGTGTGTGTGCATTTAAAATGATTCTCTCTAACATTCAAACTTATTAAGTTATTTAATGAAATGTTACCTAATCATTTTGTAGACATTAATTGGTGAGAAATCGGTAATCTTCATTTGAACGGGTCCTTATTACAGTGTATTTGTAAGTCGCTCTGGATAAGAGCGTCTGCTAAATGACTTAAATGTAAATGTAATTGTCTGTGTGTGTGTCACTGTGTCTGTGTGTGTGTCACTGTATGTGTCACTGTGTGTGTCACTGTCTGTGAGTCACTGTGTGTGTGTGTGTGTGTGTGTGTGTGTGTGTGTGTGTGTGTGTGTGTGTGTGTGTGTGTGTGTGTGTGTGTGTGTGTGTGTGTGTGTGTGTCACTGTGTCTCTGTGTGTGTGTGTCACTGTGTGTGTGGGTGTTTCTGTGTGTCAATGTGTGTGTGTCACTGTGTGTGTGTCACTGTGTGAGTGTGTGTGTGCAGTTTGTGTCACTGTGTCACTGTGTCTGTGTGTGTCACTGTGTCTGTGTGTGTCACTGTGTGTGTGTGTGTCACTGTGTCTGTGTGTGTGTGTCACTGTGTCCGTGTGTCACTGTGTGTTGTGTGTATGTCACTGTGTGTGTGTCACTGTGTGTCACTGTGTGTGTGTGTGTGTGTGTTTCACTGTGTTGGTGTGTGTGTTTCACTGGGTGCGTCACTGTGTGTGTCACTGTGTGTGTCACTGTGTGTTCACTGTGTTGTATGTCACTGTGTTTCTGTGTCACTGTGTCACTGTGTGTCACTGTGTGTGTGTGTGCGTGTTTCACTGTGTTGGTGTGTGTGTGTCACTGTGTGTGTCACTGTGTGTTTCACTGGGTGCGTCACTGTGTGTGTCACTGTGTGTGTCACTGTGTGTTTCACTGGGTGTGTGTCACTGTGTGTGTGTGTCACTGTGTGTGTGTGTGTGTATATGTGTCACTGTGTGTGTGTGCGTGTATGTGTCACTCTGGGTGTGTCACTGGGTGTGTGTCACTCTGTGTGTCACTGTTTGTGTGTCACTGTGTCACTGTGTGTGTGTGTCCCACTGTGTGTCATTGTGTGTGTATGTGTGTGTGTGTCACTGTGTGTGTGTGTGTGTGTGTGTGTCACTGTGTTTGTGTGTGAGTGTCACTTGTGTGTGTGTGTCACTGTGTGTCACTGTGTGTGTGTGTGTGCCACTGTGTGTGTGTGTCACTGTGTGTGTGTGCGCGCCACTGTGTGTGTGTGTCACTGTTTGTGTTTGTGTGTGTGTGTCACTGTTTGTGTTTGTTTGTGTTAGTTTGTGTGTGTCACTGTGTGTGTGTGTGTGTGTGTGTGTGTGTGTGTGTGTGTGTGTGTGTGTGTGTGTGTGTGTGTGTCACTGTGTGTGTGTGTGTGTGTGTGTGTGTGTGTGTGTGTGTCACTGTGTGTGTGTGTGTGTGTGTGTGTCACTGTGTGTGTGTGTGTGTGTGTGTGTCACTGTGCGTGTAAAGGATAGACCTGTTCCTTATTTAGAGAAAACATGACCTGTACTCTACTTGGAGGCAATTACACCCTGCGTTTCAAAAACCTTGTTGGCAAACAAACAAATACATGCTACGTAATTCAGCTTGACCCAAAAGGAACAGGCTGTACCTGTATTTGAAATGCTTGATTCCCATTTTCTCTTTTCACTTATTGCTACCAAGATAACTGCAAAATAAAAAGAGTTGTGGTTGCTCAACTCAATATTAGGAAGATGTTCTTGATGTTTTGTACCCTCAGTGTATATCCGTTGTTTAGCTGGAATGCAATATTTATATCCTGTAAAATAGACTGTGATATGTGGCTGTCTCACCTGGCTATATTAACCTCTAGGTCAGGGCTGCCCAACCCTCTTCCTGGAGATCTACCTTCCTGTGGGTTTTCAGTCCAATCCTAATTTAACACACCTGATTCTACTAATTAGCTGCTCAACAAGACCTTAACTAGCTGAATCAGAAATGCTAAATTATGGTTGGACTGAAAACCTTCAGGACAGTAGATCTCCAGGAAGAGGGTTTGGCAGCCCTGCTCTCGGGATTGGTGTCCCTTATACGGGACGGTTGCTGCTCAACATGCGATATGTGACTAGAATGGTGTTGTTAACAACAGCCAACTTTCCGGGACATAGACATGTCATATGGGCAGAAAGATTAATTTTTTGTTAATCTAACAGCAGTGTACAATTTACAGTAGCTATTACAGAATAAGGAAGGCCACCAAAAATTCTGAAATTTCAATCTCCAATTTCATAATTTTCCATCAAGATAGAACTGCCAAAGGGGGCGGAGTTGCAATCTACTGTAGAGATAGCCTGTAGAGTTCTGTCCTACTATCCAGGTCTGTGCCCAAAAAGTTTGAGCTTCTACATTTAAAAGTCCACCTTTCCAGAAATAAGTCTCTCACTGTTGCTGCTTGTTACAGACCCCCCTCAGCCCCTAGCTGAGATATCATCCTAGATATCATCCTGACCAACCTGCCCTCTAAATACACCTCTGCTGTCTTCAACCAGGATCTCAGCGATCACTCTCTCAATGCCTGCATCTGTAATGTGTCATGCAGGTGAAAGAGGACCCAAAAGCGACTTAACAGAAACAGAGTTTATTTAAGTCCAAACAGGGAATAACAGAAATCCTCTAGTCTGTAGAGGGGAATAACTGGAGAAGCGACCTGCAGTCTGCAGGTCGTCAGAGACACCTGCTCACACGCAGCATCTGATGAAGGCAAAAAACACGACAGGACAGGGCGATACACAATCACAGCAAAAACACGACAGGACAGGGCGAAACGCAATCACAGCATGGTGAATTCTAAACACGGAACCGACGGGACAGGAACGGAACACAAAGGAATAAATAGGGACTCTAATCAGGGGAAAGGATCGGGAACAGGTGTGGGAAGACTAAATGATGATTAGGGAATAGGAACAGCTGGGAGCAGGAACGGAACGATAGAGAGAAGAGAGAGCGAGAGAGTGAGAGAGGGAGGGGGAGAGAGAGGGATAGAAAGAGGAAAGAACCCAATAAGACCAGCAGAGGGAAACGAACAGAATGGGGAGCACAGGGACAAGACATGATAATAAATGACAAACATGACATAATGTGTCCGCGGTCAAACTACCACCCCTTACCACTGTCAAACGCTCTCTAAAACACTTCAGCGAGCAGGCCTTTCTAATCGACCTGGCTCGGGTATCCTGGAAAGATATTGACCTCATCCCATCAGTAGAGGACTCCTGGTTATTCTTTAAAAGTGCTTTCCTCACCATGTTAAATAAGCATGCCTCATTCAAAAAATGTAGACCTAAGAACAGAGCCCTTGGTTCACTCTAGACTTGACTCCCCTTGATCAGTACAAAAACATCCTGTGGCGTACTGCATTAGCTTCGAATAGCCCCCGTGACATGCAACTTTCAGCGAAGTTGTTGGTTCCACCTTTCTTGGCTCTGTTATTTACTTAACAAATAAGGAATAATCAATGTGCACTTATAAATCATAACAATTTGAATATAATACATAATATATAATAATCAAACATCAAACATTCAACTGATGTCCATCCTGAGTTCTGCACACCACCTAAGGGCACAGCTGATTATATACATGGTCACTACCTGGTGGTATGATCACCTACGTCAATGTGTGTGTGTATTAATAAGCTGAGGTTTCCTTATAAAGTAACCTGGTACAGTAGCCTCTGAATTCATTAGCATTGTCCACTGTCTCACAAGAACAAAATATCAAAACCAGACAGTGGTTACTTCTCTTTATCTAGTTTCAGTCTGACTCAGACCCAGCCTGCAAGCACACTCTCACAACAGCCAGGGCTTAACGACAAAGACTAATATAGACTCAGACCCAGCCTACAAGCACACTCTCACAACAGCCAGGGCTTAACCACAAAGACTAATATAGACTCAGAACCAGCCTACAAGCACACTCTCACAACAGCCAGGGTTTAACCACAAAGACTAATATAGACTCAGACCCAGCCTACAAGCCCACTCTCACAACAGCCAGGGTTTAACCACAAAGACTAATATAGACTCAGACCCAGCCTACAAGCACACTCTCACAACAGCCAGGGCTTAACCACAAAGACGAATATAGACTCAGAACCAGCCTACAAGCACACTCTCACAACAGCCAGGGTTTAACCACAAAGACTAATATAGACTCAGACCCAGCCTACAAGCACACGCTCACAACAGCCAAAGTTTAACCACAGACTAATATAGACTCAGACCCAGCCTACAAGCCCACTCTCACAACAGCCAGGGCTTAACCACAAAGACTAATATAGACTCAGACCCAGCCTACAAGCCCACTCTACATTTACATTTAAGTCATTTAGCAGACGCTCTTATCCAGAGCGACTTACAAATTGGTGCATTCACCTTATTACATCCAGTGGAACAGTCACTTTACAATAGTGCATCTAAATCTTAAAGGGGGGTGAGAGGGATTACTTATCCTATCCTAGGTATTCCTTAAAGAGGTGGGGTTTCAGGTGTCTCCGGAAGGTGGTGATTGACTCCGCTGTCCTGGCGTCGTGAGGGAGTTTGTTCCACCATTGGGGGGCCAGAGCAGCGAACAGTTTTGACTGGGCTGAGCGGGAGCTGTACTTCCACAGTGGTAGGGAGGCGAGCAGGCCAGAGGTGGATGAACGCAGTGCCCTTGTTTGGGTGTAGAGCCTGATCAGAGCCTGGAGGTACTGAGGTGCCGTTCCCCTCACAGCTCCGTAGGCAAGCACCATGGTCTTGTAGCGGATGCGAGCTTCAACTGGAAGCCAGTGGAGAGAACGGAGGAGCGGGGTGACGTGAGAGAACTTGGGAAGGTTGAACACCAGACGGGCTGCGGCGTTCTGGATGAGTTGAAGGGGTTTAATGGCACAGGCAGGGAGCCCAGCCAACAGCGAGTTGCAGTAATCCAGACGGGAGATGACAAGTGCCTGGATTAGGACCTGCGCCGCTTCCTGTGTGAGGCAGGGTCGTACTCTGCGGATGTTGTAGAGCATGAACCTACAGGAACGGGCCACCGCCTTGATGTTGGTTGAGAACGACAGGGTGTTGTCCAGGATCACGCCAAGGTTCTTAGCGCTCTGGGAGGAGGACACAATGGAGTTGTCAACCGTGATGGCGAGATCATGGAACGGGCAGTCCTTCCCCGGGAGGAAGAGCAGCTCCGGCTTTGCCGAGGTTCAGCTTGAGGTGGTGATCCGTCATCCACACTGATATGTCTGCCAGACATGCAGAGATGCGATTCGCCACCTGGTCATCAGAAGGGGGAAAGGAGAAGATTAATTGTGTGTCGTCTGCATAGCAATGATAGGAGAGACCATGTGAGGTTATGACAGAGCCAAGTGACTTGGTGTATAGCGAGAATAGGAGAGGGCCTAGAACAGAGCCCCGGGGGACACCAGTGGTGAGAGCGCGTGGTGAGGAGACAGATTCTCGCCACGCCACCTGGTAGGAGCGACCTGTCAGGTAGGACGCAATCCAAGCGTGGGCCGTGCCGGAGATGCCCAACTCGGAGAGGGTGGAGAGGAGGATCTGATGGTTCACAGTATCGAAGGCAGCCGATAGATCTAGAAGGATGAGAGCAGAGGAGAGAGAGTTAGCTTTAGCAGTGCGGAGCGCTTCCGTGATACAGAGGAGAGCAGTCTCAGTTGAATGACTAGTCTTGAAACCTGACTGATTTGGATCAAGAAGGTCATTCAGAGTGAGATAGCGGGAGAGCTGGCCAAGGACGGCACGTTCAAGAGTTTGAGAGAAAAGAAAGAAGGGATACTGGTCTGTAATTGTTGACATCGGAGGGATCGAGTGTAAGTTTTCAGAAGGGGTGCAACTCTCGCTCTCTTGAAGACGGAAGGGACGTAGCCAGCGGTCAGGGATGAGTTGATGAGCGAGGTGAGGTAAGGGAGAAGGTCTCCGGAAATGGTCTGGAGAAGAGAGGAGGGGATAGGGTCAAGCGGGCAGGTTGTTGGGCGGCCGGCCGTCACAAGAAGCGAGATTTCATCTGGAGAGAGAGGGGAGAAAGAGGTCAGAGCACAGGGTAGGGCAGTATGAGCAGAACCAGCGGTGTCGTTTGACTTAGCAAACGAGGATCGGATGTCGTCGACCTTCTTTTCAAAATGGTTGACGAAGTCATCTGCAGAGAGGGAGGAGGGGGGGAGGATTCAGGAGGGAGGAGAAGGTGGCAAAGAGCTTCCTAGGGTTAGAGGCAGATGCTTGGAATTTAGAGTGGTAGAAAGTGGCTTTAGCAGCAGAGACAGAGGAGGAAAATGTAGAGAGGAGGGAGTGAAAGGAGGGGAGGACCGAGCCGGCCTGGAGGATAGGGGACATAGAGAGTCAAAGGATGCAGAGAGGGAGGAGAGGAGGGTTGAGGAGGCAGAGTCAGGAGATAGGTTGGAGAAGGTTTGAGCAGAGGGAAGAGATGATAGGATGGAAGAGGAGAGAGTAGCGGGGGAGAGAGAGCGAAGGTTGGGACGGCGCGATACCATCCGAGTAGGGGCAGTGTGGGAGGTGTTGGATGAGAGCGAGAGGGAAAAGGATACAAGGTAGTGGTGGGAGACTTGGAGGGGAGTTGCAGTGAGGTTAGTGGAAGAACAGCATCTAGTAAAGATGAGGTCGAGCGTATTGCCTGCCTTGTGAGTAGGGGGGGAAGGTGAGAGGGTGAGGTCAAAAGAGGAGAGGAGTGGAAAGAACAGCCAGGGCTTAACCACAAAGACTAATATAGACTTAGACCCAGCCTACAAGCCCACTCTCACAACAGCCAGGGCTTAACCACAAAGACTAATATAGATGGCTTGTGCAATGCATAGTGGCAGAGTTTTTAGACACTACTAGTCTGTATTGCGATACTGTAATAGTCTGTATAGCATTGCTGTAATAGTCTGTATAGCATTGCTGTAATAGTCTGTATAGCATTGCTGTAATAGTCTGTATAGCATTGCTGTAATAGTCTGTATAGCATTGCTGTAATAGTCTGTATAGCATTGCTGTAATAGTCTGTATAGCATTGCTGTAATAGTCTGTATAGCGATACTGTAATAGTCTGTGTTGTGATACTCAACATGCTGATATTAAAGGTGTGCTCTGTCAATTGTTGAGTTGTCCCAGGAAGTTAACGCAGAGATTTAGGTCAACAAAAATGATCTGCAAATGATTATTGGTGATTTATCCAGCATCATGCGTTTAAAATGATTCTCTCTAACATTCAAACTTATTAAGTTATTTAATGAAATGTTACCTAGTCATTTTGTAGACATTAATTGGTTGACAAATCGGTAATCTTCATTTGAACGGGTCCTTATTACAATGTAATTACATGTATAATTACACCGTAACAAGCATTTGAGTTCCTATTAACTACTGAAAGTTACACTGTAATAATAACATGTAATTACTGTCTGTAATTACAGAGGTGTAACGAGGCATGTTTGTTAGCACACCTGTTACATATGTGCAAGTCTGTTTCTTCTCCACTGCATCCGATTCAGTAACAACTGTCACAAGGCTGTCATCTCTCCTAGACCGATGTCCTGGGTGTCCGAGTTACGAAGGTTGGAGGCTCTACTTACCTACCCTGGAATGCACTCTTCAAAATCTCCACTCGATGTTTTTGCTAACACTTGCCGGGGTTAACTTGGTTGAGTTGACAGAAACAGATCAGATTAAGGTCAACCTCACTGACTGGGGTCTGGCATATGGGTGTCATCCCTGATTCAAATAAAAAATGTAGTTTATAACTAATGTGTACGTTACCCATTGTGACAACCAAGTGGGGGGATAAACCCACTAGTACACCACAGAGTACATGTAGTATCTGCATAAGTACAATGTAATTACTAGGTGTAACACAGGATTTAGATAGTTAAAATTAACTGTATATTGAGGGGAACTTACTTGTACCTACTGGGTACTTATACATTGCAAATAGACTACTCTCAGTGTTGTTATCCTCACAGAGGGAGGGTGCTGGAGTATTTTAAACAGACTAGTCTCAGTGTTGTTATCCTAGCAGAGGGAGGGTGCTGGAGTATTTTAAACAGACTACTCTCAGTGTTGTTATCCTCACAGAGGGAGGGTGCTGGAGTATTTTAAACAGACCAGTCTCAGTGTTGCTATCCTCACAGAGGGAGGTTGCTGGAGTATTTTAAACAGACCAGTCTCAGTGTTGCTATCCTCACAGAGGGAGGGTGCTGGAGTATTTTAAACAGACTAGTTTCAGTGTTGTTATCCTAGCAGAGGGAGGGTGCTGGAGTATTTTAAACAGACTACTCTCAGTGTTGTTATCCTCACAGAGGGAGGGTGCTGGAGTATTTTAAACAGACCAGTCTCAGTGTTGCTATCCTTACAGAGGGAGGGTGCTGGAGTATTTTAAAACAGAGGTGACAATAATGTTGACCCTTTTATCTTCTTTAAATTTATTTATTTAGAAGTTTTATTTTTTTCAAAGTATATAGCAAAATGTGGACGTGACTGTATATAGCTCTTGGTAAAGGTAAGCTAAGAGTGATGATATGGCTCAGACCATGTGGGGGTGAAGTACAGTAATTGTGTCTGTGACTAGACCTACCTTCTGTATGCTTAGTACCAGATCAATAAGTCTGAAAGCCTAAATGGTAATTCACTGAGTTCACATGTTAAAAAATACATATTTTTAATCAAAGTATATTTCTTTAAGTAATTTTTTCTATGTTAAAAAACATACAACCACATTTTGTCAATAATTTTACAAATACTTCCTGGAGAGATACTCTCCAGTAGGTTGACGCCAACCATGTTCTTGGAGACCTACCCTCCAGTAGGTTTTAACTCCAACCCTGTTCCTGGAGAGATACCCCTTTAGGTTTTAACTCCAACCCTGTTCCTGGAGAGCAACCAGGTCTCCGCTCCAACCTCAGTTTTAATTGACCTGATTAATTTTTTCAACAGCTAATTATTGTAGTCAGGTGCTCTACATTATTAGGATTGGAGCTAAAACCTACAGGACAGAAGCTCTCCAGGAACAGGATTGGAGCTAAAACCTACAGGACAGTAGCTCTTCAGGAACAGAGTTGGAGTGAGAACCTACAGGACGGTAGCTCTTCAGGAACAGAGTTGGAGTGAGAACCTACAGGACGGTAGCTCTCCAGGAACAGGGTTGGAGTGAGAACTTACAGGACGGTAGCTCTCCAGGAACAGGGTTGGAGTGAGAACCTACAGGACGGTAGCTCTCCAGGAACAGGGTTGGAGTGAGAACCTACAGGACGGTACGTCTACAGGATTAGGGTTGGAGTGTGAACCTACAGGACGGTAGCTCTTCAGGATTAGGGTTGGAGTGTGAACCTACAGGACGGTACTTCTACAGGATTAGGGTTGGAGAGCTCTGCTCCACAGCAGGGGTATTCAATTCTTACCCTTACGAGATCCAGAGTCTGCTGGTTTTCTTTTCTACCTGATAATTAATTGCACCCACCTGGTGTGCCAGGTCTAAATCAGTCCCTAATTAGAAGGGAGCAATGAAAAATTGCAGTGGAACTGGCTTCGACATCCAGAGTTGAGTTTGAAGGCTCTCCAGGAAAATGATTGGGCAACCCTGGCATAGATGCTGCTATAAAACTGAAACTTTACTGAGGTTTAAATGCGTGCGTGCATGCTTGTGTGCGTGTCTGATTGAGTACGTGTGTTTGTGTGTCGGGCCGATTCAAGGCATAAGCAACATAAGCGGTCTAGGAAGTGGTAGATCTGTCTTATGGTATTTTACTTTCCGCTTTGGACACCAGATTGAAACAGATGAAAATATATCTCACAGCGGAGTAGATGGTACAATACCATTTCATAGAAGTAATATGGATAAACTGTTTAGAGGGAAAAGGACAAAGCAGAAAACAATACAGTATTGTGACTGATCCAAAAGGCCAATAATATATTGCCAAAAAGGAATTACAGCTGAAAGACAGAAAGATAATATCATGTACCATGCAAATTGTAACGGTTTTGACTTGAGGTTATTATTTATAGGGGTGCCAGGTAGGTTGTGCCTACCAGAGAAAACATTCGTTTCTCCTTTTAGTTTGGGTGGGAATGAGTCCCATCTGGTCCGTCAAGTCTACACCAATACAAAGGACGTATGTAAAAGTCAGGATGGAAATAAACTTTTCATAAACCCTTAAAACATTGAAAAGAACTTCAAAAACAATTATATTCTGTTGCGTGGGTTGTATTAGCAACAACAATGATTACACACATATATAATAATATCACAATGAGTTCTGGTTCCTCCAGAAATGTCCTGTACCTCGGGCCTAAAAAGAGTCCTGCCCGGTAAAGGAGTTCAGTGAACTCAAGTGACTTTTGTCACGCGATGTTTGTCCGTTCGTTCCGTGTAGCGTAAACCCAGTATTAAACATACAATCAATATAACAATTACTTTACCACAGAACCTTAAAGCGGATCAACTCTTAATTAAGTCCTCAACTACCACTAACTACACAAATCACAGTATACATCACATCCAAACAAATGAAATACCGTATACAAAAAGGTGGTAGTCAGTCGGTCAGTCAGACAATCCAATCCGCCAATAGATCTCCAGCGGAGAAAGGCCACGAAGAACGGAGAGGTGTAGTCCAGGGACGCAAAGAGTGGATCCGATCCTGGGTAAACTCTCTTAGGCTACAAAACACACGGAATAGAGAAGCTTCGAACTGAGGGTTGAACACATCCTCATGCACGTCTCCATCACAACCCCACTTTCGTGCAGCTGATGCTGGCTATTTAATTGGGAATTAAAGGGAAAGCGCCCTATTGGAAGGAGCTGCACTGAGACGGTTCAGAAAAATTCAGAGCCGTCACAAAATGCATGTGCTCAGTTAATTACACAATCTTAGGGAAAATGTTAATGTGCAACAATAAAATAAACACATTTAAACAAGATGTGGATTTGACCTATATGTAGCTATTTCTGTAATTTCTCACAGATCCAATGCAGCATGTGGTTGCATGGTGCATCGTTCCAGTTGGCCAAAACGTTGTCCCGATGGTAGACCTCGACACAATCCTTGTTGTTGGTACCACCATGGTCCGGCTTACCACGCTTCCAGTACCTAGAAACAACACACACAAACTGTGTTCGACTACTCATACTAACAGCACCATTATTGGTCATAGTATGGATCCTGGGGACAGTAAGACAGAGACTGGGTTTTTGGGGACTACGACAGCTGACTTTTGAGGGCAAGGTTTTAATCATTAAAGTTGTGATTTTACCTGTGCTTTTATTAATCAGTTCTGTTTTTATCCCCCCCCGAAGGAGTATTCTAGCCCTGGAGCGGATGCTCTTCTACTTTCTGTGGGGAAGCAAGTGGGAGAGGCTGAGGAGGGAGGTGGTCAAGAGGCCCAGGTCCAAGGGGGGGAAAGGCTTGCCTGACCTCTACTTGTTCCTGGGCAGCCGCTATACAGCATTACATCTGACTCTTGCCACCTCCCTGGTCAATAACAAGACACAGGCACTCGCACGGTTCTGGCTGGGATCTTACCTCAGGACACTGAGGCTGATCCCAGTCGACCTGCGAGCCCCAGTCTCTTTCCTGCTCCCCACCCACTACTTCCAGCTCCAGAAATTTTTAAGACATTTTAAACTGGAAAAGGAAGCAGTCACGGTTTTAACTAAACACCGCTCTCTTCTCTCTCTTGTGCAGGAGCGGGAACCAGTATGTCCAGTGCGCGGGCTCGCTATAGGCGAGCCCACAACGGTCTGGCGCAACGTGGCCCATCCTGCTCTCCTGAATCGGCATCGGGACCTGTCCTGGATGGTCGCCCACGAGATCCTCCCGGTCAGGGCCGTTATGCACTCACGGGGCATGGCGAGGACATCCGCGTGCCCCGACCAGGCTGCGGCCAAGAAGAGTCGGTGAGGCACATGCTCTGGGAGTGCAGAACCGCCAGGGACCTGTGGAAGGAAGCAGGCCCCCTGATCACCTCGTGTCTGCCAGCAGGGGAGGACCTAACAGCTCAGCTCGTGCTGTATGGGGTGGGCCGAAGGCCCATTCCACCGAAGGCCTTCACCAAGTTCTGGCCCACCCTCACGTGTCTGAAGGAAGCACTGTGGTCCTCCCGTAACCTGCTGGTAGCAAAAAGCGTAGAGACCACCCCCCAGGCAGTGGCCATGGTAGCCACGGAAGTCCTGGGGTGGTACGGAAGGAAGGGGGCCTCGACCACACGCGTCGGGTCCCCCACAACACCCTAGGTCCCGGCGGCCACGGCCTGACAGTGCAGCGGGCGCCTAGGGCGACGCGCCTAGGGGAGGGATCTCCTCTGGGCCCCGAAGGATGGGACGATGGTCTATTCAGGAGAGCAGGATGAGGCGAGCTTGATAAGGACTCACTCCGCTCCTGTACAAGCGATTGAAGACAGCCTTTTAACAAAGTGACTTTTTAACATGTTTCTAACGTCTTAAAAATGTTTTATCTTTGTTAAATCATTCGTACACATTTTAAATGGCTTTACAGATTTGATGTTTTTACAAAGAAAGTACTTTTATTCATAGTTGTTGTCATTGGTTTTAACAACATGTACTTTTAACGAATTTAAATGTAAATTTCAAATGCTGTGTTTTATGCTTTGTTGCCGTTTTTATGTGTATAAATGATGGAATAAATGTATGAGCTGTTTTTAAAGGAATTGTGCAAATAAAACTTTTCCACAAAAAAAAAACAATGGATAGAGTTAGTATGCCAAAAGTTCCCGGAAGTCGTACTAAATTCGCCAAAATACGTAGTATACAAGCTGTTTCTCTACTTTTAGGGCCCATAATGCAATTCTTTAGAAAATGGTCGTGGCTTCACGTTTTCAGATAAGAAAAAAAATGGCAGAAAATATTTAGCCAGAGTCCGAAGAGAGCAGATACTAATTCATTACTTTAAGTAATTATGAAAAATGTTAAGAAAATGTTGAGCAATGTAATAAAGTAATGACTTTTCAAATAAGTTACGTTACACGTTATGTTGGCTGACAATTTATTTGCTACGCTATCCTTACATATCGCATAGCAATACAGCAGTATGTACCGGTATGTTAGCTATCTACATAACGTTAGTTTGCTACTAGTACATCGAACGTACCAGTTAGTATATTCACTATCTGACTACCCAACGTTTATTGACTTGATTATTTACATCATTCTTATCTAAGTGGTATAATAGCTGTGCGTTTCAATGGACATGGTTAATTCTAACTATCTACTCTGATTTTAGAGCACTCTCGCGCAGAATAACTGATGAATTTACGTAAAAACGCTCAACACCCTTTGAATATGGCCGGTTGTCAGTAAACGTTGGCAAAAAAGCGTAATTAAATTGTTGCGATCAGTCACCAACACTCTGGATAACATGAAAACAGCCTAACCAGTTCTGCTAGGGCGAGTAAAACGGTCAAAGTGAGGTGTTTCTCATAGCTAGCCAACGTTAGCCAGTTAGCTTGGGTGCTTGACTGCCGTTGAACGCTCGGATCAACCCCAGTCCTTGGCCAGAGCGTCCAGCGTGCACTTTGAACTCTCCCAAGAGCGAAGCGTTCTGGAATTACGAATGCCCAGAGCGCACGCTGCCATTCCAAATGTAATTTACGAACACACCAAAAATCGTAAAAAGTTTAGCTACTCATTAGTTATGCTTAATAAGCTCGCAAGAGGTTGCATAGCAACAGCCTCAACTTCCGATAGACAGACGACGCTCTGTCTAGTACGCTCAACTGAAACGATACTTTGTTTGTTTACAGTATACTAAAATTAACTACTAGTATATAGTATATACTCATTAAGTATGTAGTATACAGTATGTTAGTATGGGTATTTGAACACAGTTACAGTGTCCGCTATATTGGTTTTTTCAAATATTCAGATCTGGGTTGCGTTCCAATAATATCTCCTTTCTCCTGAAGTGTGAGCTCTTCCACAACTTCCCACAAATCTAAAATAATTGGGTTGGTGTGGGGATGCGCACTAGAGGGAATTTCCATGTTCCAGGTATACAGGTGTTTCAGCATAGCTCAGGACTTTCTGTGGTAGAGGGGCAGCCAGCAGAATATACCGGGCGTAGCGGTTGGTAGAGTTCTTTAATTGTGCCGTGATTGGCTCAGTGTTCTGTCACTCATGGGGACACTACGTCACAGCAGAATCTACAGAGAAAGCTAGGCAGTTCAAGCCCCCTTGGGTGCTGCCGTAGATTTACATTAAAGTGCCCATCCAAGAAAGCTCAAGGTCATTGGCCACAGATAAATGACAAATCACGTTATATCTACCGTAGCTTTGATTGGACATCATACTTTAAACATCTTATCTAGCAAGCTAGACGAGCAGTCATCATCATGAATCACGTCGACAATCTACTGGCAATTCCTTTTAAATCCTTGTCATATGAAGAGAAATTATAGATAAAATGTATCGGTGATCATCGGCCATTGGACATAAACATTACACAGCAATTCAGAAATCGCAAATTCAACAAGGAGTGGTTTGTAAGGAAACAGTGGCTATCTGCAAGCGTTGCAAAGCAATCCCTATTTTGCGACCGCTGCCTGCTATTCGGTGGAGAGGGTGTGAAAAAGGTCTTATATGGTGCTGCATAAATGATGTAATATGTCAAGGAGATATGTGGACTGAAGCTAAGAAAGTAATACTACGTGGGTGTTGTGTAGTAAGCTGTTACTAGTCCATGTGTCTCATCCTAATACTTTGGTCCCTTTCCCCCTCATAATTTAGCCTACTGTTCTGACTTGGTGATGCACATGTAGCCTATAGCTTGTTTTAGAGAAATGTCATCATTGAATATTGTAAGAGCTTTCATTGTCTGCTTAAATGCTTATTTGATTATATGCCCCGGTTCCGACTTGGTGTACAGGGAGAATACTGTAATAATGTCCCATGCCAGCTTTGCTGGCATTCATCCCAAAATAATTGTTGGGTTTTCCCCACCAAGATTTACATGCTAAAATCACCACTGAGAACAGGACACATAAGTGAAAATGTCAGACACTGTCAGATACTGTGGTAGAAACATCATCCTAAATGCTATCCAGATGTTAGAGCCGTATTATAAAAGTAGTAATTTCTCTTACGATGTGGTCAGTGGTGTGCCGTCCACCCATTTCCAGGTCCCCTCATTAACGGAGTCAGTCAGACCAATCCAGACCAGGAGACCATCCAGCTGGTACAACAACTTCTGTTAGGATTGAATTAAGTTATTCTAAACATCATGACACACACACACTCTCTCTCACAATCTCTCTCTCAATCTCTCTCTCTCTCTCTCTCTCTCTCTCTCTCTCTCTCTCTCTCTCTCTCTCTCTCTCTCTCTCTCTCTCTCTCTCTCTCTCTCTCTCTCTCTCTCTCTCTCTCTCTCTCTCTCTAACTGAGCAAACCAGAAACCTTACAATATATACATTTAAACAATACTTTAAACCATTTAAATATAATACATAGGGAGGTTGTGCTGGACTATGGTAGATGAGGAATCAATCTATCTTTTTAGACTGTTAGAGTATTTATCTGGTCAATGTGTTAGTGTATTATGTCTGTTTGTAATAACGTGTTATAAGTGAAAATGTTATCGTAATATAAATGGTAATTTCATGTTTAAGGACTCTTGGAAGATTAGTCCAAATGAAGAATAAAAGAGATCCACATCAAATCTCTCCCCCCCTCCTCTCTCACCTGTTCCTGTCTGCTGTTTATGATCACCAGGTCTGCTCCTCTCGCCAGACAATCCAGTTTGCTCTCCTCCCAGGTTTTCCTCTCAGTAGACAGGAAGTAACAGCTGGATCCCACCATCCTCCATCCTTTAGGACACTTTAACACAGTCCTCATCGTTTGGACTGCCATGCCACTCCCTTCCACCACTCTTTCAGTACCTAGAGACAACACACGTATTGTCCGCACTATTGGTTTTCAAATATTCAGATCTGGGTTGCGTTCCAAAAATCTCTTCTTTCTCTTGAAGTGTGCACTCGTTCACTACATCACACAAATCTAAAAGCATTGGTGTAGACATGGGTGCTAGAGAGAATTCCCATATACCAGTGTTGGATTCAACATTTTGAACATCGATATATTAAAGACATGATAGATCAGACACATAGTATAATAAAAGAGACTGGGTCTCTGTAGAAAGACAGATAGTTGTGGAATGTGTTGGATGGAGAAGAGGAGAGCAACATGTTGATACGGGGGAGACAGATGGAGGAGGTTGAGGACAGATTCTCATAAGGGAGTAATAAAGGTTTGGCATCCTGTTACCCTCTTTACTCTCTTCCCGTTGGACCATAAAACGTAAGGATTGGAGAGAGGGAGTGTCTTACGTGAGATATAAATATCTGGATGGAACAAATGTTGGGTTGTCTGAATACAGCTGTACAGAACCTTTGGGAAGAATTAAACTTGGTTGAAGCTTCTCTAGTATCCGTGGGTTATTTAGTCTGAAAAATAAGAACCTTACACCAGTCATTTATTTTAAATCCATGAAGGGAAGTGAACAAGTGCACACATCTGGAGAAAGGAGAGATTATTGGGACAGATTTCCTTCAAGTCAGGTTTTCCAGATTTTCTGATAAATGTTTAGCTCTGTCAGAGAAATACTGTATAGTATACTGTATGTAACAAGTATTAAACAACAAATTCTAACATTGTCATTAACTATTTGTAAATCCATAATGAGGGTGCACACAGGGGTTAAATTCCAATGCTAAACCCTTCTCCTGAAGTGTACACTTCCACATCGATTTAAATGAATATGCTTGCACCAGTCCAATGCATTTAAATTCATGACTGAACAAGTATACACTTCAGGAGAAGGAAGGGTAGAGAATGGGACGCAGCCCTAGTGACTGACTTGACAACTTACCACAGCTAGAGAGCACCACCTTCTCATTGGTCAGAAGACTGACCCTGTTTCTCAACCTGTCCCGTTCTGTAGCCAGGGCAGTGTAACGCTCCAGTAACTGTTTTTTGTCCATTTTCTCTTTGTCTCTCTCCCTCTCTAGCTGGTTTCTGTTCATCCGGCACTGGTCTCTCTCTGTACACAGATCCATGATACTACTGGAATCTGGCTGGTCTCCAACCTGCGCCAGGCCAGTGGTGTTGTAACAGCCGTTTAACTGCTCTCTCTCCCTGTTGGAGTGGACTGAAAGACAGGGAATTGGGTCCCAAATGACAACCTATTCCTTCCTTAGTGCCCTATGTGCCCTGGTCAAAGAACATTGGACACCATTTGGGACATAATGGTTGTGGTGTTGTCATTCTTTTAGTTTGTGTTTCAACAATACTGTCAAACTACGGGTCCCATAAGCTATGTAATGTCTGTAAGTCTGAATTGTGATCCTTGTTTTGTGAGAACAGAAAGATGGTGTGACAATGACATTCATATCTGTCCTAACGGCCCTGTTCAAATGTAGTGCATTATAAAAGAGGATAGCCTCACTCACAGAAAGCCAGCCTCAGGGAGATGTTGAGAGTGACTTGTAGAACACACAGCACTCCAAAACACACAGCAGCCAGCCTGTAGAGTCTTGTTCTTTCATCTGCAGAGGAACACACACACGGCAACAGACACACACACACACGCACACGCACACGCACACGCACACGCACACGCACACGCACACGCACACAAACACCATCATCAGTAATGATTCAGATTTAAACAGAACACACATCATCCCACAGATCCCTTACTAATTCTGAGAACCAAACATTTCCAACGTGTCATTGGTTTTCCAGCAGCAGTTTGCTCAAGAGTGTGGTCATCTCACATCAGACAAACAGGAAGCTACTGTATGAAGAAATGACTAAAGTTACACAATATAGACGTAGCATGATTTAAAAGGTCAATCTGCGATTTTTATATACATTTTTTAAACATTAATTTAAATGAATGATATTTACCAAATTGATTCTTGAAAAATGTAACAGAAATACCTCATGATCTTAGTTGAACTGTCTAACCCCATCAGAACACAAATATAAACTTGTTTTTCCATGGAATTATAAACTATGGAAATGTAAACGAACACTGTGTATGTAGCCTCATGGTTCAAACTATCATTTTGATCATGAATGGTCACTCATTGCAGACATACTGTAGCTCTCTCTATGATTTTGAGAGTGATTACATTTCTCCAGCTTTTCAGGCAGGGTGTCCAATGTGTTGTTGATAATTTATTTTTATTTTCAATTAATCTTATTTAAATAGTTCCAATACCTGAAGTAAAAAAATACATTTAATTGATACATTTTAGTGTACGTGACCCCAGCAGGTTTTGAACACCCTGCTCCATTCTAACTGAACCACCCAGAAGACAGAACAATACAAATGTACAAGTGTTTTTATAGTGTGTGAATGCGTTCAGTTTGTACGTGCAGACCTGCTTGGGTGCCTCAGCTCCTGTGTGAGACACTAAGGTACTTAGAATACTTAGTTCTTACCTGAGCGATGGTTCTCAGTCTTCACGCTCCTCGTTGCTCTGTTCCGGTTTTCTTCAGAAACTTTGTTGAATTCAATCACCTGTTTGTTGACGTAGTCGGCCATCTTAACTAACTGTACCGAATATCAATGATTACGCCAATCAATCAATGAATGAACTAATTCAGTCTGTCTGACCTCTTATTGTAATATCTATGATTCAAACTTACTTTTACTTACAGTATTGACTTACTGCATGATTACCTTTCTAACTGACTGAGCAGTAGTTGGTCTGATGTGTCTAAATCCTGTACTTTTCTGTTCTCTGTCTGTGGCCCACAGCTGGTGACAGGATGTTTCAAGTCTCTATCCACCAATAAGAAGGCCGTAGGTGTTAGAATGTGTCAAGGCTCTATCCACCAATAAGAAGGAGACTATTGGGATGTGAGACAAATGGCACCCTATTCTCTATTCAGTGCACTACAAGGGCGAATAGGAAGCCATTTGAGATTCACCCTTGAGGACCAGACAGTTGTGTGTATGTGTGTAACTTCCTCTTCATTCCTTGTTCATTCTGTTCTGTGCTTTATTTCTAATTCTCATTCATATTTTTTGGGCCTAATAATATAAGTGATTTGTCAACCCAAACACAAGTTATTATTGGTCATTAGTAGGTCTAGTAAATGAATAAATTAACTAAGATGATGCTGTTTACTATGTTTATTGATTTGGGTCGAAAACAAGACGTCTAAATACATTTTACAATAGAAGAATTAAACAAAGGAAACTTTTTACAATAAAAAAATCTCAACAAAATGTCGTATTTGTCATCATGTCAATTATCAATCTATTACACACTGCTTCACCATAACATAGTTATTAATGAGTCCTTTATCAACTAGATGTTAGTCCATACCATAGTGATTCATTAGTCCTTTAACAACTAGATGTTACTACATACCATAGTGATTCATTAGTCCTTTAACAACTAGATGTTAGTCCATACCATAGTGATTCATTAGTCCTTTAACAACTAGATGTTACTACATACCATAGTGATTCATTTAGTCCTTTAACAACTAGATGTTACTACATACCATAGTGATTCATTAGTCCTTTAACAACTAGATGTTACTACATACCATAGTGATTCATTAGTCCTTTAACAACTAGATGTTACTACATACCATAGTGATTCATTAGTCCTTTAACAACTAGATGTTAGTCCATGCCATAGTGATTCATTAGTCAAAGCTCGTCAAAGGTATTGCATGTTTTATATTCTATTTCAGCGTTTTGTGTAGCGCCTGCTCCTTTGTTTACTGCTGGTGCAGATGATGCAGGCTATCAGATAATAGCTTCTTATGCTTTCGCCGAAAAGCATTTTTTACATCTGACATGTTGGCTGGATTCACAACGAGTGTAGCTTTAATTGAGTATCTTACATGTGTGATTTCATGAAAGTTTGAATTTTATAGTGTCACGCCTTGGTCTTCGTATTTTGTGTTTTCTTTATTATTTGTTCAGGCCAGGGTGTGACATGGGGTTATTGTATTGTCGTATTGGGGCTTTTGTAGGCATTGGGATTGTGGTTGATTAGGGGTGTGTCTAGTATAGGCTTGGCTGCCTGAGGCGGTTCTCAATCAGAGTCAGGTGATTCTTGTTGTCTCTGATGGGGAACCGTATTTCGTTAGCCTGGGTTTCACTTTGTATTTCGTGGGTGATTGTTCCTGTCTCTGTGTAGTGTTCACCAAATAGGCTGTATTAGGTTTCGTTCCGTTTGTTGTTTTGTATTTGATTAAGTTATTTCATGTATCGCGATTCCTTCATTAAAGACATGAGCAACCACCACGCTGCATTTCGGTCCGACTCTCTTTCTACAAACGAAGAACGCCGTTACATATAGCATTTTATTTGAATCTGGCGCTGTGCATTTCCCCCAGCAATTAGCCAGTTGAGACGTCTCCCTTATCCATAAGAGGTTTTAATTATTATTATTATTATATATTTTTTTTATACATAAAACAGTGTGACTTGCAGTTGGACACAAACACTGAAGATTGAGAGCACACACACACACAACTCCCTTTTTAACTTCTGAGAAAAATGCAGACATTGATTTCCCACCGACACTTCTGTCTAACTCTTCACACCGATGTCACACACAGACAGCATAGATAGATAAAAGGCCCCTCCCTATATGGCCTCAGACCATTGGTGATGTATGTGATGAAATAGGTGGCTGGTCACAGAATACAAGACATAACGTGACCTTCGTTTGAAGGCTGGGGTGTCAAAGTCTCAGTAATACTATTTGATCTATATGTGAACTCAGGTCACATTTTGTATCTACTAAAATATATGTTTAAAACATAAGCATGGTCGGAAACTAAAACGTTTCTGTTAGAAGCTAAAGTGGGGGAAGTCAAGTGGTGGCCTGTGACGTGTTGATTTGACAGTTTCTCATCAGTTAAAACAGTTAAAACTGTCACTTACAGTTAAGCATAATCCTATGGCAATGTTGTTAATACAAATAATGAAGAAGCTTTTACAGAGTACAGTATGCCTAATCCTCTCCTCTATATCTAAACAGATCAATTATTTGTTCACTCTTCCTCATTCTCCTAATGTTCTTCTTCTTCCTCTATGTCTTTCTCTGACACCAAGGCTCTATCTTAATTAGTCTTTCCTAGATTCCTCTCCTCTTATCTCCTCTCCTCCTTCTCCAGCTGATCTCTCCCTTTAGTCAGGTTGTTGTATCTGGTCTGTAACTGGTCTCTCTCTTTAGTCAGGGTGTTGTAACTGTTCTGTAGCTGGTCTCTTTCTCTTTTGTCAGGTTGCTGTAGCTGGTCTGTAACTGGTCTCTCTCTTTAGTCAGGGTGTTGTAACTGTTCTGTAGCTGGTCTCTTTCTCTTTCGTCAGGTTGTAGTAGCTGGTCTGTAACTGGTCTCTCTCTTTAGTCAGGGTGTTGTAACTGTTCCGTAGCTGGTCTCTCTCTCTTTTGTCAGGTTGTTGTATCTGGTCTGTAGCTGGTCTCTGTCCTCAGCCAGGTTGCTGTAGCTGGTCTGTAACTGGTCTCTCTCTTTAGTCAGGGTATTGTAACTGTTCTGTAGCTGGTCACTCTCTCTTTTGTCAGGTTGTAGTAGCTGGTCTGTAGCTGGTCTCTCTCTTTAGTCAGGTTGTTATTGCTGGTCTGTAACTGGTCTCTCTCTTTTGTCAGGTCGTTGTAAATGGTCAGTAACTAGTCTCTCTCTTTTGTCAGGTCAAAGTAAATGGTCTGTAACTGGTCTCTCTCTTTAGTCAGGTTGTAACTGGTCTGTAACTGGTCTCTCTCTTTAGTCAGGTTGTTGTAACTGGTTAGTAGCTGGTCTCACTCCTCAGTAAGGTTTGTCTTTGGTTAGTCTCTCTCTTTAGTCAGGTTGGTGTAGCTGGTCGGTAGCTGGTCTCTGCAGTTGTGTTAGTCTTGTAAACGTAAAAACTCCTTCACAAGCTGTTCCTTTTATCCTCAGAGTATAAATACATAGTTACTAGCTAAAACATCATGTACGTAGTAACCATCTCTTACAACTAAGGGATAAGCAATGAACATATAGCAAAAATGTTAAACTTACAGTGGACAGACAGGCCAATGATCCCAGCAGTGGAGGCTCCTCAGAGGAGGAAGGGGAGGACCATCCAAGGAATTTCATGAAAAAAAGTGAAACATTAAAACAGTTATCGTCTTTAGATAAAACTATTCTAAATATTAATACAATTAGAGATCTACAGCAGCTTACACAGCACTCTGTAGGATAGCACCATGGTGTAACCGGAGGACAGATAGTTTACCTCCTCCTCTGGGTACATTGACTTCAATACAAAACTAGTGAAGCTCATGGTGCTCAACCACTTCCATAGACTTACAGAGTAATTATGACAACTTCAACCTATTAGGACGTCCTCAACCTATCAGAGTTCTTGTAGCATGAACTGACATTTTGCCCACCTAATCAAAGGATCAGAGAATACATCTAGTACTTACAGCATAAGCTAAAGCTAGCTAGCACTGCAGAGAATAATATGTGTTGAGTAGGTGACTCAAAGAGAGTGAAAACAATAGTTAAACAGTTTTGAACAAATTAAATTCTTTAAAAATGAAGGAGAAGTTTAGCCTTTAGCCTTCTCAAACACCCGACTCAAATAGATAGGGATAATGTGTTAGCTAGCTGGCTATGGCTTTCCAACACTGGAACACATACATGTATTGCCAGCAGTGCCTGCGTGTGTGACTGCTCAACTGCTTGCTGACTGTACACTGTACTGCATGATTGTAGTGGGTTTACTAATGCATTAGTTCTAGTAGCTATGTTGACTAGCTAGCTAAAATGGTGACAACAATGTAGGCTGTCTGTAGTGGTTAGCGGGTATGATATGTTTGCAATGTGGTGTGCAAGGGGTGTGCAAGGAGTGTGCAAGAAAAAAAGGACCTTGTCCAATTCAGGTAATATAATAAATATATTCCAGGACAAATTAGCTAGCAAATGCAAGCTAGCTAAATGTCCATGTATTTTAAATTTATTTTTTTAGTTGGATTTCATGTAATAGACATACACAAAATAGTCCAAATTGCTGATGTGAAATTTAAATAATTACTTGTTTAAAAAAAGAAAATGAAAAAGTGGTGCGTGCATATGTATACACCCCCTTTGCTATGAAGCCCCTAAATAACATCTGGTGCAACCAATTACCTTCAGAAGTTACATAATTAGTTAAATAAAGCACACCTGCGTGCAAGTTAAGTGTCACATGATATGTCACATGATCTCAGTGTATATATACATCTGTTCTGAAAGGCCCAGAGTCTGCAACACCACTAAGCAAAGGGCACCACCAAGCAAGAGGCACAATGAAGACCAAGGTCCTCTCCAAACAGGTCAGGGACAAAGTTGTGGAGACGTACAGATCAGGGTTGGGCTATAAAAAATATCTGAAACTTTGAACATCCCACGAAGCACCATTAAATCCATTATAAAAAATTGAAAGAACCACAACAAACCTGCCAAGAGAGGGCCGCCAAACCAAAACTCATTGACCAGGCAAGGAGTGCATTAATCAGAGAGGCAACAAAGAGACCAAAGGTAACCCTGAAGCAGCTGCAAAGCTCCAGAGCTGAGATTGGAGTATCTGTCCATAGGACCACTTTAAACCTCTCATGACCCCGAGAACACCATCCCCAATGTGAAGCATGGTGGTGGCAGCATCATGCTGTGGTGATGTTTTTCATATGCCTGGGACTGGGAAACTGGTCAGAATTGAAGGAATGATGGATGGCGCTAAGTAAAGGGAAAGTCTTGAGGGAAGCCTGTTTGTCTTCCAGAGATTTGAGACGGGGACGGAGGTTCACCGTCCAGCAAGACAATGACCCTAAGCATACTCCTAATGCAACACTGAAGTGGTTTAAGGGGAAGCATTTAAATGTCTTGGAATGGCCTAGTCAAAGCCCAGACCTCAATCCAACTGAGAATCTGTGGTATGACTTAAAGATTGCTGTACACCAGTGTAACCCATCCAACTTGAAGGTGCTGGGGCAGTTTTGACTTGAAGAATGGGCAAAAATCCCAGTGGCTAGATGTGCCAACCTAATAGAGACATACCCCAAGAGACTGCTGTATTTGCTGCAAAAGGTGGCTCTACAAAGTTTTGACTTTGGGGGGATGAATAGGTATGCATGCTCAATTTTCATATTTTCAGTTGTATTTCTTGTTTGTTTCACAAACAACAATATTTTGCATCTTAAAAGTGGTAGGCATGTTGTGTAAATCAAATGATACACCCCCCCCCAAAAAAATTCCAACATAGTAAAAATGCCAAGGAGATTAATACTTTCGCAAGGCACTGTATATCTCCTCTCTCTTTATCCCCGCTCTTTCTCTTCTCTCTCTCCTCCCCTCTCTTCCCATCTCCCTGTCCTCCCTCTCTCTCCTTTCCCTCTTCCCTCTCCTCTCTCCATCTCCCCTCTCTCTCTCCTCCTCTTCCCTCTCTCATCCTCTCCCCACTCTCCTCTTCCCTCTCTCCTATCCCCCTTTCTCTATCTCCCTTTCCCCTCTCCTCTCTCTTTCCCCTCTCCCCCTCTTCCCTCTCTCCTCCTCTCCCCTCTCTCCTATCCCCATCCTCCTCTTCCCTCTCTCCATCTCCCTTTCCCCTCTCCTCTCCTCTCTCTTTCCCCTCTTCTCCCTTTTTCCCCTCTCCTCTCTCTTTCCCCTCTCCTCTCTCTTTCCCCTCTCCTCTCTCTTTCCCCTCTCCTCTCTCTTTCCCCTCTCCTCTCTCTTTCCCCTCTCCTCTCTCTTCCCCCTCTCCTCTCTCTTTCCCCTCTCCTCTCTCTTCCCCCTCTCCTCTCTCTTTCCCCTCTCCTCTCTCTTTCCCCTCTCCTCTCTCTTTCCCCTCTCCTCTCTCTTCCACCTCTCCTCTCTCTTTCCCCTCCCCTCCATATTTAATCTCTCTCCTCTGCTCTCCCCTCTCTGTCTCACTATCTCTCCCCCTCTCTCTATCTCTCTCCCCTCGCTCCCTCTTCCTCTCTCTCCTCTCCTCTCTCTCTCTCCCCCCTTCCCCTCCCTTACCTCTCTCCCCTCTCCTCTTTAACTTCACTCTCCTCTTTAACTCCCCTCTATCTTTCCCCTCTCATCTCCTCCTTCTCTCCCTCTTACCCCTCTCTCTCTCCCCTCTCTCTTCTCTTCTTTCTCTCCCTCTCTCCATCTCCCTCCTCCCCTCTTGCCTCTCTCTTTCCCCCTCCCTCCCTACCCCTCTCCTCTCCCCTCTCTCTTTCCCCTCTCTATCCTCCCCTCACTCTTACCTATCTCCCCTCTCCCCACTCTCTCTGTATTGCTACAGGTTTCCTTCAGGACAGGTTTTCCACTGTTTAGCTCTGTCAGAGAAATATACTATGTTACATGTATTGAACAACAAATTCTAACATTGTAATTTTATTTTATTTTATTTATTTTATTTATTTTAACTTTATTTAACTAGGCAAGTCATTTAAGAACAAATTCTTATTTTCAATGACGGCCTAGGAACAGTGGGTTAACTGCCTGAACACACACACACGCATACATACACACACAATCCTACATTATGATTACAAACAGAATAAACATCATCCGACATCACTACTGACTACGATTAGAACTCTGAGAACCAACCCCCGCCCCGATTTAGGGTTGGCAGCGACCGTTTGCTCAAGAGTGCTGTCATCTCAATTCTGATAAACAGGAAGCTACTTTATGAACAAATTACCAAAATTACACAATATAGCTAAAGCATGACTGTAACGGCTTCTAGAAGTAGTGGGTGGAGGAGTCAGGCGCAGAGAGCAGGGTAGTACAAAGATGTGCATCGTTTATTTACAAAAAACAGAGAGACGGTCACGCCACACACACAAGGGTGCATAAAGACCCAGTCCAACAAAACTGTTCGGAAAAATGAAATCCACAAAATATTCACACACCATAAACAGAAAAACAAAACAAAAGCCGGCGGGCCTGCTGGGTTTAAAGCCCAGCAAGCATTTTACAGATGACAGTATGTCTACACACTGTTTAACAAGAGAGAGAGATGCATTTGCACTGTAGCACTACTATATAATGAGCTACTGTATAACTCTTCACAAATCCAGTTATGTTGAGAGGTAAATGATATGTCATAATATTTATATACAGGTTCAGAATACCCAATATTAACATCAGCACAGTCCTAGTTATATCTTGGTACTCCACCATTATCAAGTTGTTTTGCCCCTCAGTACAGTACCAGCAGTGTGTTGGTGTGTGTGTGTGTGTGTGTGTGTGTGTGTCTTAGAGAGAGAGAGAATGAAGTTGTGTGCACTGTAAGGTGCTGTATGTGTGCGCGTCCTCCCACCAGCCTCCTCTGTTGTCATGGTGATGTTAAACCACTTTCTCACAAATCCAGTAACGATTGAGTAAACATGACAGGTCATTCCATGCCTTTACAGGACGCCATGTTTCCGTGTTCAGCTCAACACAGTCCTCCTTCCGATTTGCTGGGTTGTCACCACCATTATCAGGCTGCTGTGAGTGCCAGTAACTACAGGGTAAACAAGACAGGAAATAAAATAATAAAAATCATATTTTGTCACATGCGCAAAATACAACAGGTGTAGACTTTACCATGAAATGCTTAGTTACGGGTCAATCCCCAACAATACAGAGTTAAATATTAAGTAATTAATTGATAAAACATTTGCTAAATAAAAAAATGAAAATATTAACACAGAATGAAAAGTGACCAGGCGGTTAGGATAGGTAATAAACAGAGTTGCAAAGTGAGTGTGAATAATGTGAAAGAATGTGAAAGTGTGTGTGTGTGTGTGCCTGTGTGTCTGTGTGTGGATGTGTTAAAAATACTATTTCGAGGGGGTTTAGGGTTAAGGTTAGAATTAGTATAGGGTTAGGGTTAGTTTTAGGGTTAAGGTTAGGGTTAAGGTTAGGGGGTTAGGGTTAGAGTAAGAGGACGGGTAAGGGAAATAAGATTTTAAATGGGACTGATTTGTGGCGTCAATATACGTGTGTGTGTTTTGTGTGTACATGTATTTCAGTATCAGTGTAAGTATGTGTGAGTGTGTGGGTAGAGTCTAGTGAGTGAGTGTGTGTGGGTAGAGTCTAGTGAGTGTGTGGGTAGAGTCCAGTGAGTGTGTGGGTAGAGTCCAGTGAGTGAGTGTGTGTGGGTAGAGTCTAGTGAGTGTGTGGGTAGAGTCTAGTGAGTGTGTGGGTAGAGTCTAGTGAGTGTGTGGGTAGAGTCTAGTTAGTGTGTGGGTGGTGTCCAGTGAGTGTGTGGGTAGAGTCTAGTGAGTGTGTGGGTAGAGTCTAGTGAGTGTGTGGGTAGAGTCTAGTGAGTGTGTGGGTAGAGTCTAGTGAGTGTGTGGGTAGAGTCTAGTGAGTGTGTGGGTAGAGTCTAGTGAGTGTGTGGGTAGAGTCTAGTGAGTGTACATAGAGTCAGTGCAAGAGAGTCAATGTAAAACACAAGTAAAAGGTGTCAATGTAAATACAGACATGTTTTTTCAGATTTAAAAGGAGCATTGCCTTATTTGGAACAAGAACCAACACTTTATCTGTTTTTTTAATGATATTTTAAGATATATCTTTAGTGCTCGTGGAATGACATCTATGAACATGATTTGAAGCCACATGTAATTTGTTAAAGGTGTCTATCACACCTGGATGGTCAAGTCTCACCTTGTGGTCTTTGAATTATGAACAACACAGATAATCAGTCCTACTCATTACAATGTGGTTATTGTTATTATAGAGCTGTAGTCTCTTACCTTGGGGTGGTCAGTGTTATTATAGAGCAGTAGTCTCTTACCTTGGGGAGGTCAGTGTTATTATAGAGCAGTAGTGTCTTACCTTGGGGTGGTCAGTGTTATTATAGAGCAGTAGTCTCTTACCTTGGGGTGGTCAGTGTTATTATAGAGCAGTAGTCTCTTACCTTGGGGAGGTCAGAGAGCAGTAGTCTCTTACCTTGGGGAGGTCAGTGTTATTATAGAGCAGTAGTCTCTTACCTTGGGGAGGTCAGTGTTATTATAGAGCAGTAGTCTCTTACCTTGGGGTGGTCAGTGTTATTATAGAGCAGTAGTCTCTTACCTTGGGGTGGTCAGTGGGGTGCCGTCCACCCATTTCCAGGTCCCCTCAGTAACAGAGTCAGTCAGACCAATCCATGCTCTCTTATTGAAGCTGAAGAGAAACTCCTATTGGTGAGAAATATACTGATGTTGTCAACTACTTTAGTCAACATGTGTTAAATACTGGAAGATACATTCCTGACCATGTCATGTTTTGTCATTGATTATCATGTCTTGTCCCTGTGCTTCCCCTTCTATTCGTTTCCCTCTGCTGGTCTTATTAGGTTCTTTCCCTCTTTCTATCCCTCTCTCTCCCCCTCCCTCTCTCACTCTCTCGCTCTCTCTTCTCTCTATCGTTCCGTTCCTGCTCCCAGCTGTTCCTATTCCCCTAATCAATCATTTAGTCTTCCCACACCTGTTCCCGATCCTTTTCCCTGATTAGAGTCCCTATTTCTCTCCTTGTTTTCCGTTCCTGCCCTGTCGGATCCTTGTCTATTGTTCACCGTGCTGTGTCTATGTATTGCCCTGTCGTGTCGTGTTTCCCTCAGATGCTGCGTGGTGAGCAGGTGTCTGAGTCTGCTACGTTCAAGTGCCTTCCCGAGGCAACCTGCAGTTCTTGATCAAGTCTCCAGTCTGTTCTCGTCATTACGAGTAGTATTATGCCTTTTGTTTGTAAAGTAACTTTACTGGATTAAAAACTCTGTTTTCGCCAAGTCGCTTTTGGGTCCTCATTCACCTGCATGACAGAAGGATCCGACCAAAGAATGGACCCAGCGACTACAGACGTTCGTAACACTGCCGTCGAGATCCAAGGAGCCATGCTCGGCAGACACGAGCAGGAATTGTCTGCTGCTCGCCATGCCGTGGAGAACCTGTCCGCTCAGGTTTCCGACCTCTCTGGACAGTTCCAGAGTCTTCGTCTCGTGCCACCTGTTACTTCCTGGCCTGCCGAGCCTCCGGAACCTAGGGTTAATAACCCACCTTGCTACTCCGGGCAGCCCACGGAGTGCCGCTCCTTTCTCACCCAGTGTGATATTGTGTTCTCTCTCCAACCCAACACATACTCTAGCGAGAGAGCTCGGGTTGCTTACGTCATTTCACTCCTTACTGGCCGGGCTCAAGAGTGGGGCACAGCTATCTGGGAGGCAAGGGCTGATTGTTCAAACAATTACCAGAACTTTAAGGAGGAGATGATTCGGGTTTTTGACCGTTCAGTTTTTGGTAGGGAGGCTTCTAGGGCCCTGGCTTCCCTATGCCAAGGTGATCGATCCATAACGGATTACTCTATAGAGTTTCGCACTCTTGCTGCCTCTAGTGACTGGAACGAGCCGGCGCTGCTCGCTCGTTTTCTGGAGGGACTCCACGCAGTGGTCAAAGATGAGATTCTCTCTCGGGAGGTTCCCGCCAGTGTGGACTCTTTGATTGCTCTCGCCATCCGCATAGAACGACGGGTAGATCTTCGTCACCAAGCTTGTGGAAGAGAGCTCGCGTCAACGGTGTTTCCCTGCTCCGCATCGCAACCATCTCCCTCCTCTGGCTCAGAGACTGAGCCCATGCAGCTGGGAGGTATTCGCATCTCGACTAAGGAGAGGGAACGGAGGATCACCAACCGCCTGTGCCTCTATTGCGGATTTGATGGACATTTTGTCAATTCATGTCCAGTAAAGGCCAGAGCTCATCAGTAAGCGGAGGGCTACTGGTGAGCGCTACTACTCAGGTCTCTTCATCTAGATCCTGTACTACTATGTCGGTCCATCTACGCTGGACCGGTTCGGGTGCTACATGCAGTGCCTTGATTGACTCGGGGGCTGAGGGTTGTTTCATGGACGAAGCATGGGCTCGGAAACATGACATTCCTTTCAGACAGTTAGACAAGCCTACGCCCATGTTTGCCTTAGATGGTAGTCATCTTCCCAGTATCAGATTTGAGACACTACCTTTAACTCTCACAGTATCTGGTAACCACAGTGAGACTATTTCTTTTTTGATTTTTCGTTCACCTTTTACACCTGTTGTTTTGGGTCATCCCTGGCTAGTATGTCATAATCCTTCTATTAATTGGTCTAGTAATTCTATCCTATCCTGGAACGTTTCTTGTCATGTGAAGTGTTTAATGTCTGCCATCCCTCCCATTTCTTCTGTCCCCACTTCTCAGGAGGAACCTGGCGATTTGACAGGAGTGCCGGAGGAATATCATGATCTGCGCACGGTCTTCAGTCGGTCCCGAGCCAACTCCCTTCCTCCTCACCGGTCGTATGATTGTAGTATTGATCTCCTTCCGGGGACCACTCCCCCTCGGGGTAGACTATACTCTCTGTCGGCTCCCGAACGTAAGGCTCTCGAGGATTATTTATCTGTGTCTCTTGACGCCGGTACCATAGTGCCTTCTTCCTCTCCGGCCGGGGCGGGGTTCTTTTTTGTTAAGAAGAAGGACGGTACTCTGCGCCCCTGCGTGGATTATCGAGGGCTGAATGACATAACGTTTAAGAATCGTTATCCGCTTCCCCTTATGTCATCAGCCTTCGAGATTCTGCAGGGAGCCAGGTGCTTTACTAAGTTGGACCTTCGTAACGCTTACCATCTCGTGCGCATCAGAGAGGGGGACGAGTGGAAAACGGCGTTTAACACTCCGTTAGGGCATTTTGAGTACCGGGTTCTGCCGTTTGGTCTCGCCAATGCGCCAGCTGTTTTTCAGGCATTAGTTAATGATGTTCTGAGAGACATGCTGAACATCTTTGTTTTTGTCTATCTTGACGATATCCTGATTTTTTCACCGTCACTCGAGATTCATGTTCAGCACGTTCGACGTGTTCTACAGCGCCTTTTAGAGAATTGTCTCTACGTTAAGGCTGAGAAGTGCTCTTTTCATGTCTCCTCCGTTACTTTTCTCGGTTCCGTTATTTCCGCTGAAGGCATTCAGATGGATTCCGCTAAGGTCCAAGCTGTCAGTGATTGGCCCGTTCCAAGGTCACGTGTCGAGTTGCAGCGCTTTTTAGGTTTCGCTCATTTCTATCGGCGTTTCATTCGTAATTTCGGTCAAGTTGCTGCCCCTCTCACAGCTCTTACTTCTGTCAAGACGTGTTTTAAGTGGTCCGGTTCCGCCCAGGGAGCTTTTGATCTTCTAAAAGAACGTTTTACGTCCGCTCCTATCCTCGTTACTCCTGACGTCACTAGACAATTCATTGTCGAGGTTGACGCTTCAGAGGTAGGCGTGGGAGCCATTCTATCCCAGCGCTTCCAGTCTGACGATAAGGTTCATCCTTGCGCTTATTTTTCTCATCGCCTGTCGCCATCTGAACGCAACTATGATGTGGGTAACCGCGAACTGCTCGCCATCCGCTTAGCCCTAGGCGAATGGCGACAGTGGTTGGAGGGGGCGACCGTTCCTTTTGTCGTTTGGACAGACCATAAGAACCTTGAGTACATCCGTTCTGCCAAACGACTTAATGCCCGTCAAGCTCGTTGGGCGTTGTTTTTCGCTCGTTTCGAGTTTGTGATTTCTTACCGTCCGGGTAGCAAAAACACCAAGCCTGATGCCTTATCCCGTCTGTTTAGTTCTTCTGTGGCTTCTACTGATCCCGAGGGGATTCTTCCTTATGGGCGTGTTGTCGGGTTGACAGTCTGGGGAATTGAAAGACAGGTTAAGCAAGCACTCACGCACACTGCGTCGCCGCGCGCTAGTCCTAGTAACCTCCTTTTCGTTCCTGTTTCCACTCGTCTGGCTGTTCTTCAGTGGGCTCACTCTGCCAAGTTAGCTGGTCATCCCGGTGTTCGAGGCACTCTTGCGTCTATTCGCCAGCGCTTTTGGTGGCCGACTCAGGAGCGTGACACGCGCCGTTTCGTGGCTGCTTGTTCGGACTGCGCGCAGACTAAGTCGGGTAACTCTCCTCCTGCCGGTCGTCTCAGACCGCTCCCCATTCCTTCTCGACCATGGTCTCACATCGCCCTAGACTTCATTACCGGTCTGCCTTTGTCTGCGGGGAAGACTGTGATTCTTACGGTTGTCGATAGGTTCTCTAAGGCGGCACATTTCATTCCCCTCGCTAAACTTCCTTCCGCTAAGGAGACGGCACAAATCATCATCGAGAATGTGTTCAGAATTCATGGCCTCCCGTTAGACGCCGTTTCAGACAGAGGCCCGCAATTCACGTCACAGTTTTGGAGGGAGTTCTGTCATTTGATTGGTGCGTCCGTCAGTCTCTCTTCCGGGTTTCATCCCCAGTCTAACGGTCAAGCAGAGAGGGCCAATCAGACGATTGGTCGCATACTACGCAGCCTTTCTTTCAGAAACCCTGCGTCTTGGGCAGAACAGCTCCCCTGGGCAGAATACGCTCACAACTCGCTTCCTTCGTCTGCTACCGGGTTATCTCCGTTTCAGAGTAGTCTGGGTTACCAGCCTCCTCTGTTCTCATCCCAGCTTGCCGAGTCCAGCGTTCCCTCCGCTCAAGCGTTTGTCCAACGTTGTGAGCGCACCTGGAGGAGGGTGAGGTCTGCACTTTGCCGTTACAGGGCACAGACTGTGAGAGCCGCCAATAAACGCAGGATTAAGAGTCCAAGGTATTGTTGCGGCCAGAGAGTGTGGCTTTCCACTCGCAACCTTCCTCTTACGACAGCTTCTCGTAAGTTGACTCCGCGGTTCATTGGTCCGTTCCGTGTCTCCCAGGTCGTCAATCCTGTCGCTGTGCGACTGCTTCTTCCGCGACATCTTCGTCGCGTCCATCCTGTCTTCCATGTCTCCTGTGTCAAGCCCTTTCTTCGCACCCCCGTTCGTCTTCCCTCCCCCTCCCGTCCTTGTCGAGAGCGCACCTATTTACAAGGTACGTAGGATCATGGACATGCGTTCTCGGGGACGGGGTCACCAATACTTAGTGGATTGGGAGGGTTACGGTCCTGAGGAGAGGAGTTGGGTTCCGTCTCGGGACGTGCTGGACCGTTCGCTTATTGATGATTTCCTCCGTTGCCGCCAGGGTTCCTCCTCGAGTGCGCCAGGAGGCGCTCGGTGAGTGGGGGGGTACTGTCATGTTTTGTCATTGATTATCATGTCTTGTCCCTGTGCTTCCCCTTCTATTCGTTTCCCTCTGCTGGTCTTATTAGGTTCTTTCCCTCTTTCTATCCCTCTCTCTCCCCCTCCCTCTCTCACTCTCTCGCTCTCTCTTCTCTCTATCGTTCCGTTCCTGCTCCCAGCTGTTCCTATTCCCCTAATCAATCATTTAGTCTTCCCACACCTGTTCCCGATCCTTTTCCCTGATTAGAGTCCCTATTTCTCTCCTTGTTTTCCGTTCCTGCCCTGTCGGATCCTTGTCTATTGTTCACCGTGCTGTGTCTATGTATTGCCCTGTCGTGTCGTGTTTCCCTCAGATGCTGCGTGGTGAGCAGGTGTCTGAGTCTGCTACGTTCAAGTGCCTTCCCGAGGCAACCTGCAGTTCTTGATCAAGTCTCCAGTCTGTTCTCGTCATTACGAGTAGTATTATGCCTTTTGTTTGTAAAGTAACTTTACTGGATTAAAAACTCTGTTTTCGCCAAGTCGCTTTTGGGTCCTCATTCACCTGCATGACAGACCAAGAGATGTTTGATTCTCTCACCTGTTCCTTATCACTGTTTACGATCACCAGGTCTGCTCCTCTCATCAGACAGTCCTGCCTGCTTTCCCCCCAGGGTTTTTTCACAGTAGACAAGAAGTACCAACTGGATTCAAACTTCTGCCAGCCTTCAGGACAGGTTTGTTCTACAAGAAAATAACATGCATTTCCATCTTATTATTCTGCACCTATTATTGAAACTGCATATTAGATATGTGATGTTTTGATCATTTATCAGTTAAACTCACTCAGAATAGAACACTTTCTCTTGAGATCATCTCTTTCCTTCTGTAGCTGGTCTCTCTCTATAGTCAGGGTGTTGTAACTGGTCTGTAGCTGGTCTCTCTCTTCAGTCTCATTGCCTCTGTTATCTGGAAAGGATTGATACATATAGCTTATGCTTAATTCACTCACCAAACAGTAATTCAATAATATCTAAATGTATATTCCCATGATAATGACAGATGATTGACATGCAGTTTGGACATTTCACCAGTTAAACGTGATGAATTATCATTCAAGATTGACATTGATGTTTACAGTCTATTTTGAAATGAGGTATGCCTATCTTGGTGTAGGAAGGTGTTAAAAAAATAACATGATATTGAGACAATGTGGATATAGTCAGACGTAATCTAAGGATGCATTTTAGATATATTCTATAAAGAGATTAAAAAGGGGCCATCTGTCGGTACAAACTTTGATTAAGACATGATGATGTCATAAACAAATGTCACTCCACCACTGGTTACCAAAGACATGATGGACATCAGGAAAAGAGGACAGACTATCAGCTGATCATTGATGTTGATGCTTGATGTAAATCTGCTAGTTAGCTAGATCAATCATTCTTTCACTGATCGGGATTTATTCTTCAATGCTCTCAAATAATAACTTCAGAATACACAGTATACCTTCATGGTCCTGCTTTAAATTACATTCAGTTTATAAAGGCTTTTATACAGCCTTCCTCATGCTTTCATAAGCAATTCATAAATGTGTTATTTACAGTGCCTTGCGAAAGTATTCGGCCCCCTTGAACATTGCGACCTTTTGACACATTTCAGGCTTCAAACATAAAGATATAAAACTGTATTTTTTTTGTGAAGAATCAACAACAAGTGGGACACAATCATGAAGTGGAACGACATTTATTGGATATTTCAAACTTTTTTAACAAATCAAAAACTGAAAAATTGGGCGTGCAAAATTATTCAGCCCCTTTACTTTCAGTGCAGCAAACTCTCTCCAGAAGTTCAGTGAGGATCTCTGAATGATCCAATGTTGACCTAAATTACTAATGATGATAAATACAATCCACCTGTGTGTAATCAAGTCTCCGTATAAATGCACCTGCACTGTGATAGTCTCAGAGGTCCGTTAAAAGTGCAGAGAGCATCATGAAGAACAAGGAACACACCAGGCAGGTCCGAGATACTGTTGTGAAGAAGTTTAAAGCCGGATTTGGATACAAAAATATTTCCCAAGCTTTAAACATCCCAAGGAGCACTGTGCAAGCGATAATATTGAAATGGAAGGAGTATCAGACCACTGCAAATCTACCAAGACCTGGCCGTCCCTCTAAACTTTCAGCTCATACAAGGAGAAGACTGATCAGAGATGCAGCCAAGAGGCCCATGATCACTCTGGATGAACTGCAGAGATCTACAGCTGAGGTGGGAGACTCTGTCCATATTACAACAATCAGTCGTATATTGCACAAAACTGGCCTTTATGGAAGAGTGGCAAGAAGAAAGCCATTTCTTAAAGATATCCATAAAAAGTGTTGTTTAAAGTTTGCCACAAGCCACCTGGGAGACACACCAAACATGTGGAAGAAGGTGCTCTGGTCAGATGAAACCAAAATTGAACTTTTTTGGCAACAATGCAAAACGTTATGTTTGGCGTAAAAGCAACACAGCTCATCACCCTGAACACACCATCCCCACTGTCAAACATGGTGGTGGCAGCATCATGGTTTGGGCCTGCTTTTCTTCAGCAGGGACAGGGAAGATGGTTAAAATTGATGGGAAGATGGATGGAGCCAAATACAGGACCATTCTGGAAGAAAACCTGATGGAGTCTGCAAAAGACCTGAGACTGGGACGGAGATTTGTCTTCCAAAAAGACAATGATCCAAAACATAAAGCAAAATCTACAATGGAATGGTTCAAAAATAAACATATCCAGGTGTTAGAACGGCCAAGTCAAGGTCCAGACCTGAATCCAAATGAGAATCTGTGGAAAGAACTGAAAACTGCTGTTCACAAATGCTCTCCATCCAACCTCACTGAGCTCGAGCTGTTTTGCAAGGAGGAATGGGAAATAAATTCCGTCTCTCGATGTGCAAAACTGGTAGAGACATACCCCAAGCGACTTACAGCTGTAATCGCAGCAAAAGGTGGAGCTACAAAGTATTAACTTAAGGGGGCTGAATAATTTTGCACGCCCAATTTTTCAGTTTTTGATTTGTTAAAAAAGTTTGAAATATCCAATAAATGTCGTTCCACTTCATGATTGTGTCCCACTTGTTGTTGATTCTTCACAAAAAAAATACAGTTTTATATGTTTATGTGGCAAAAGGTCGCAAAGTTCAAGGGGGCCGAATACTTTCGCAAGGCACTGTAGCATCTGTAAGTATATGTCATGCTTTATAAAGTGTGACATAACCCACTATGTGACATAACCCATTATGTTGAATATGATATAAACATATAAAGGGGGACAAGTTGTGCTGAAGGAAGAAACAAGCTGTAAAGTTAAGTTTAGATGACACCTAATCTCGTTCCCAGACACTTCCGCCCAAATGGTCAGAAGATACACACATCAAACTTGGCTTTCATTAGTTATGTTAGGTTAGCAAAGGACATGGCCTAATGGCAGGCAAATATTTTACTCAGTAAGGTCACTTACATAGAATTCTATGGTCACTCCCACTATAAGGTCAACTTTGAATGGTTGATATCCCAGGCTTATACTGTGCATTCAGAAAGTATTCAGACCCTTTGACTTTCTTACAGCCTTATTCTACAATGTATTAAATTGTTTTCTCCCCTCATCAATCTGAACACAATACCTCATAATGACAAAGCATAAACAGTTTTGTAGAAATGTGTACAACTTTAAGCTAGGGGGCACTATTTTTATTTTTGGAAAAATAACGTTCCCAAAGTTAACTGCCTATTTCTCAGGACCAGATGCTAGAATATGCATATAATTGATAGCTTAGGATATAAAACAATCTAGAGTTTCCAAAACTGTAAAAATATTGTCTGTGAGTATAACAGAACTGATATTGCAGGCAAAATCCTGAGAAAAATCCAATCAGGAAGTGACCCTTATTTTGAAACCCCTGTCTTTCTATGCATCCCTATTGCCCATTGAAAGGGATATCAACCAGATTCCTTTTTCTATGTCTTCCCTAAGGTGTCTACAGCCTTTAGACATAGTTTCACGCCTTTATGTTGAAGAATGAGCGTAAACGAACACATTGCGTAAGTGGCCAGCTGATGGCTCTCAGAGTGATTATTGCGAGAAAGAGAGAGGTAGCCATTTTTCCTCCCGGTCCTACTGAAAAGCCAACTGTCCCGGTTGATATATTATCGAAAAGATATTTGAAAAACACCTTGAGGATTGATTGCAAAAAAACGTTTCCATGTTTCTGTCGATATTATGGATATAATTTGGATTTTTTTTCCGGCGTTGTCGTGACCAGTGGATTTCTGAACATAACGTGACAAACAAACGGAGGTATTTTGTGTATAAAAATAATATTTTATGGAACAAAATGAACATTTGCTGTCTAACTGGGAGTCTCATCAGTGAAAACATCTGAAGATTATCGAAGGTAAAAGATTAATTTGATTGCTTTTCTGATTTTCGTGACCAAGCTTTCTGCTGCTAGCTGGACATAACACTATACTAGGCTAACTTATACAAACTCTTGTCTTGCTATCGCTGTTGGTACTAGGGGGCAGTATTTTCATAAAAATAAAAAAAACATTCCCGTTTTAAACGGGATATTTTGTCAGGACAAGATGCTAGAATATGCATATATTTGACAGCTGTGGATAGACAACACTCTAACGTTTCCAAAACTGTAAAGATATTGTCTGTGAGTATAAGAGAACTGATGTTGCAGGTGAAAGCCTGAGAAAAATTCAATCCGGAAGTGCCTCAGGTTTTGAAAGCGCTGCGTTCCAATGAGTCCCTATTGAGCTGTGAATGTGTCATCAACGAGAATACACTTTCTACGTATTCCCCAAGGTGTCTACAGCATTGTGACGTAGTTTTACGCATTTATGTTGAAGAATAGCCGTATGCGGCTACATTGCGTAAGTGGTCACATGGTGGCTCCGAGACAGATTTTCATGTAAAATACAGAGGTAGCCATTACTCCAATCGGTCCTACTGAAAAACGAATTTTCCCGACGGATATATTATCCAATAGATATTAGAAAACCACCTTGAGGATTGATTTTAAACAACGTTTGCCATGTTTCTGTCAATATTATGGAGCTAATTTGGAATATTTTTCGGCGTTGTCGTGACCGCAATTTCCGGGCGATTTCTCAGCCAAACGTGAAGAACAAACGGAATTATTTTGCCTCCAAAAATAATATTTGGGGAAAAAATGAACTTTGGCTATCTACCTGGGAGTCTCTTGAGTGAAAACGTCCGAAGTTCATCAAAGGTAAACGATTTAATTTGATTGCTTTTCTGATTTTCGTGACAAGCTTGCCTGCTGCTAGCAAGGCATAATGCTATGCTAGTCTATGATAAACTTACACAAATGTTTGTCTAGCCTTGGCTGTAAAGCATATATCTAGGTTTACCTCCACTGTATTCACATCCTACCATACCTTTGTCTGTACATTATACCTTGATGCTATTTTATCGCCCCCAGAAACCTCCTTTTACTCTCTGTTCCAGACGTTCTAGACGACCAATTCTTATTGCTTTTATTGCCGCACCCTTATTCTACTCCTCCTATGTTCCTCTGGCGATGTAGAGGTGAATCCAGGCCCTGCAGTGCCTAGCTCCACTCCTATTCCCCAGGCGCTCTCTTTTGATGACTTCTGTAACCGTAATAACCTTGGTTTCATGCATGTTAACATTAGAAGCCTCCTCCCTAAGTTTGTTCTATTCACTGCTTTAGCACACTCTGCCAACCCGGATGTTCTAGCTGTGTCTGTCTCATTGCCTGCATCCGTAATGGGTCAGCGGTCAAACGATCTCCACTCATCACTTTAAAATGCTCCCTGAAACACTTCAGCGAGCAGGCCTTTCTAATCGACCTGGCCGGGGTATCCTGGAAGGAAATTGATCTCATCCCGTCAGTAGAGGATGTCTGGATATTTTTTTTAAATGCCTTCCTAACCATCTTAAATAAACATGCCCCATTCAAGAAATTTAGAACCAGGAACAGATATAGCTCTTGGTTCTCACCAGACATGACTGCCCTTAACCAACACAAAAACATCCTATGGCATTCTGCATTAGCATCGAACAGCCCCCGTGATATGCAGCTGTTCAGGGAAGCTAGAAACCATCATACACAGGCAGTTAAAAAAGCCAAGGATAGCTTCTTCAAGCAGAAATTTGCTTCCTGCAACATTAACTCAAAAAAGTTCTGGGACACTGTAAAGTCCATGGAGAATAAGAACACCTCCTCCCAGCTGCCCACTGCACTGAAGATAGGAAACACTGTCACCACTGATAAATCCACCATAACTGAGAATTTCAAGAAGCATTTTTCTACGGCTGGCCATGCTTTCCACCTGGCTACTCCTACCCCGGTCAACAGCACTGCACCCCCAACAGCAACTCGCCCAAGCCTTCCCCATTTCTCCTTCTCCCAAATCCGTTCAGCTGATGTTCTGAAAGAGCTGCAAAATCTGGACCCCTACAAATCAGCCGGGCTAGACAATCTGGACCATTTCTTTCTAAAATTATCTGCCGAAATTGCTGCCACCCCTATTTACTAGCCTGTTCAACCTCTCTTTCGTGTCGTCTGAGATTCCCAAAGATTGGAAAGCAGCTGCGGTCATCCCCCTCTTCAAAGGGGGGGACACTCTTGACCCAAACTGCTACAGACCTATATCTATCTTACCATGCCTTTCTAAGGTCTTCGAAAGCCAAGTCAACAAACAGATTACCGACCATTTCGAATCTCACCATACCTTCTCTACTATGCAATCTGGTTTCAGAGCAGGTCATGGGTGCACCTCCGCCACGCTCAAGGTCCTAAACGATATCTTAACAGTAAGAAACATTACTGTACAGCCGTATTCATTGATCTGACTCTGTCAATCACCACATCCTCATCGGCAGACTCAACAGCCTTGGTTTCTCAAATGATTGCCTCTCAAATGATTGGAGGGTTGTTAACACAGTGTCCAAAGAAGGGCCAGAAGTATACAGAATGGTGTCGTCTGCGTAGAGCTGGATCAGAGACTCACCAGCAGCAAGAGCGACCTCATTGATGTATACAGAGAAGAGAGTCGGTCCAAGAATTGAACCCTGTGGCACCCCCATAGAGACTGCCAGAGGTCCGGACAGCAGACCCTCCGATTTGACACACTGAACTCTATCAGAGAAGTAATTGGTGACAGTGTGTCAAATCGGAGGGTCTGCTGTCCGGACCTCTGGCAGTCTCTATGGGGGTGCCACAGGGTTCAATTGTGTTAACAACCCTCCAGGCAAGCTTCAATGCCATACAACTCTCCTTCCGTGGCCTCCAATTGCTCTTAAATACAAGTAAAACTAAATGCATGCTCTTCAACCGATCACTACCTGCACCTACCCGCCTGTCCAACATCACTACTCTGGACGGCTCTGACTTAGAATACGTGGACAACTACAAATACTTAGGTGTCTGGTTAGACTGTAAACTCTCCTTCCAGACCCATATCAAACATCTCCAATCCAAAGTTAAATCTAGAATTGGCTTCCTATTTCGCAACAAAGCCTCCTTCACTCATGCTGCCAAACATACCCTTGTAAAACTGACCATCCTACCAATCCTCGACTTTGGCGATGTCATTTAAAAAATAGCCTCCAATACCCTACTCAACAAATTGGATGCAGTCTATCACAGTGCAATCCGTTTTGTCACCAAAGCCCCATATACTACCCACCATTGCGACCTGTAAGCTCTCGTTGGCTGGCCCTCGCTTCATACTCGTCGCCAAACCCACTGGCTCCATGTCATCTACAAGACCCTGCTAGGTAAAGTCCCCCCTTATCTCAGCTCGCTGGTCACCATAGCATTCCCCACCTGTAGCACACGCTCCAGCAGGTATATCTCTCTAGTCACCCCCAAAACCAATTCTTTCTTTGGCCGCACCTCCTTCCAGTTCTCTGCTGCCAATGAAACTGGAAACACTTATCTCCCTCACTAGCTTTAAGCACCAACTGTCAGAGCAGCTCACAGATTACTGCACCTGTACATAGCCCACCTATAATTTACCCCAAACAACTACCTCTTTCCCAACTGTATTTACTTTATTTATTTATTTTGCTCCTTTGCACCCCATTATTTTTATTTCTACCTTGCACATTCTTCCATTGAAAAACTACCATTCCAGTGTTTTACTTGCTATATTGTATTTACTTTGCCACCATGGCCTTTTTTGCCTTTACCTCCCTTCTCACCTCATTTGCTCAAATTGTATATAGACTTGTTTATACTGTATTATTGACTGTATGTTTGTTTTACTCCATGTGTAACTCTGTGTCGTTGTATCTGTCGAACTGCTTTGCTTTATCTTGGCCAGGTCGCAATTGTAAATTATAACTTGTTCTCAACTTGCCTACCTGGTTAAATAAAGGTGAAATTAATCAAATAAATAAAATATTTTGAAAATCTGAGATGACAGGGTGATTAACAAAAGGCTAAGCTGTGTTCCAATATATTTCACTTGTGATTTTCATGAATATAAATATTTTCTAGTAAGATTATTTGACCATTGAGCTATGCTAATTAGTGTAGTTGCTGACAATTCTCCCGGATCCGAAATGGGTAGTTCCAAGATTAAAAATAATAAAACAGAAATATCAAATTTACTTTTATTATTCAGACCCTTTACTCAGTACTTTGTTGAAGCACCTTTGGCAGCGATTACAGCCTCGAGACTTATTGGGTATGATTATTGGTTACAAGCTTGGCACACCTGTATTTGGGGAGTTTATCCCATGTTTCTCTGTAGATCCTCTCAACCTCTGTCAGGTTGGATGGGAAGCATTGCTGCACAGCAATTTTCAAGTCTCTCCAGAGGTGTTCGATTCGGTTCAAGTTCAGGCTTTGACTGGGCCACTGAAGGACATTCAGAGTCTTGTCCTGAAGCCATTCCTGCGTTGTCTGTCATGTGCCTTTTACTGAGGAGTGGCTTCCGTCTGGCCACTCCACCATAAAGGCCTGATTAGTGAGTGCTGCATAGATGGTTGTCCATCTGGAAGGTTCTCCCATCTCCACAGAGGAACTCTGGAGTTCTGTCAGAGTACTTTTGTTGAAGCACCTGGCCGTCACGTCCCTGACTGCCAGCTATAGCAAGAGCCTTGGTGTTTCCCAAATTCTTCCATTTAGGAATGATGGAGGCCACTGTGTTCTTAGGGACCTTCAATGCTGCAGAAATGTATTTGTACCCTTCCCCAGATCTGTATCTCAGCACAATCCTGTCTCAGAGCTCTATGGACAATTCCTTTGACCTCATGGCTTGGTTTTTGCTCTGCCATGCTCTGTCAACTGTAAGACCTTATATAGACAGGTGTGTACCTTTCCAAATCACGTCCAATCAATTGAATTTACCACAGGTGGAGTTCAATCAAGTTCTAGAAGCATCTCAAGGAAGATCAATGGAAACAGGATGCACCTGAGCTCAATTTCGAGTCTCACAGCAAAGGGTCTGAATACTTATGTAAATAAGGTATTTATGTTTTTGTTTTTTTATACATTTGGAAAATATTCTATTAACCTATTTTCACTTTGTCATTATGCGGTATTGTCATTGTGTGTTGATTGATTCAGTTTTTTCTTCTCTCATCAATTTTATAATGAGGCTGTAACGTAACAACATGTGAGGACGTGTGAATACTTCCAGAATGCACTGTAGACATGATTTTTGTACTCAAGTAGAGCTGATGCAGTTCTTTTGTTTTTGTTGTCACATTATTGGCAGTGCTTGACTTCGACTGAAATAGGTTTCAGTACGCAGTCCCAAATGGCACCCTATTCCCTATATAGTGCAATGTCAAAAGTACTGTGATAGTGGGGTATCAGTTGGGACAAAGCCTCACTCACAGAAAGCCAGTCTCAGGGAGATGTTGAGAGTGACTTGTAGAACACACAGCACTCCTAAACACACAGCAGCCAGCCTGTAGAGTCTTAGTCTTTCATCTGCAGAGAAACACAGGCAGGCAGGCAGGCAGGCAGGCAGACACACACACACACACACACACACACACACACACACACACACACACACACACACACACACACACACACACACACACACACACACACACACACACACACACACACACACACACACACACACACACACACACACACACACACACACACACACACACACACACCATCCTACATTATGATTACAAACAGAATAAACAACATACAACATCCTACATCACTACTGACTATGATTAGAATTCTGACAACCAAGCCCCCTTCCCCCCGATTTAGGGTTGGCAGCGAACGTTTTCTCAAGAGTGCTGTCATCTCAATTCTGATAAACAGGAAGCCAAAATTACACAATATAGCTAAAGCATGACATAAAGAGGCTATCTGTGATTGCTGCTTACATTGTTGGGATTTTGAAATGTATAATATTTACCTATTCATTCTTCATGAATGTAACTTCTACTGTAAATGCCTCATGAGCTTAGTTTAACTTTCTAACCCCATCAGAACCCAAAATATAAGCTTCTTCTACCACAGAACTGCAAACATAGTTAGTTCATACATAGTTAGTTCATACATAGTTCTGTCTATGAATTATATACAGTACCAGTCAAACATACTGTAGCTCTGACTTACATACAGACCAGTCATACATACTGTAGCTATGAATTACATACAGTACCAGACATACATAGTTCTGTCTATGAATTTGAGAGTGGTTACATTTCTGCAGCGTAATTGTTATTGAGAGTGGTTACGTTTCTTGAGGGAAAAATGGGCAGGTCACCAGGTGCACAGAGCCTGTTTCAGGTTACTAGACCCTCAGCTGTTTACCAAAAACACTGGTGGGGTATCCACTGTGCTGTTGTTTACATTTTATATTTTCAATTGATCTTTTTAAATAGTTCTACATAGTTCCAACAACTGAAGTAAAAAATAATATTGAAATTATGCATTTAGTGTATGTGACCCCAGCAGGTTGCGGTCACACAGAAGACAGAACAATAAAAAACGAACAAGCATTTTTCTATGATGTGCTATTAGTGTGTTTGCACGTGCCATAATATGTGTGTGCTTTCGGTTTGTGCGCTCATACCTGTCTGCATCTGTGTGTGTGTGAGTGTGTGAAAGAGAAAGATAATTCTTTGTACCTGAGAGATGGGTCTCAGTCTTCACGCTCCTCGTTGCTCTATTCTGGTATTCTTGATTAACTTCTTTTAATTCAATCACCTGTTTGTTGACGTAGTCGGCCATCTTAACTAACCGTACCGAATATCAACGATGACCCCAATCAATCAATGAATCAACTAATTCAGACTGTCTGACCTTTCATTGTAATATATATGATTTTTACTTTTACTTATAGTATTAACTTACTTCTACTGTATGATTACCTTTCTAACAGACTAATGTCTGCTGTATGATTACCTTTCTAACAGACTAATGTCTACTGTATGATTCTAACTTCAATGACAAGTTGTTGTCTGATGTGCGTCTCCATTGGTGTCTCTGTCTGCCTGTGGTCGACTGCAGTAGAAAGAATGTTTTAAGTATGCAATCTCTTTCAAGCAAGATGTTATATTCCGCAATAACTATATGTGACATTGTTCGTAAGGAAGTGACATCATGGCTCGCACTTCGTGACTCACATTCAATCAGGAAGCTGGTAAAAATCAGAGATTGTTCCTTTATTTACTCATCTGTGCCTTTGTTCTTCTTATAATAAAAGTTATTTATAATAATTGATCATTAAAAAAAATGAAAAAATAAAGTCACATGACATGTTGCTAATAAAAAGAGGGAAAGAGAGAGACTTGTGTACAGTCTACAATAAATGTTACATAATTAACTGTACATCTTAAGATTGACAATAGGTATTGAGTATTATATACCTAATTTGTTTTGTGTGCGTACATGATTCTGTGTGTGTGTGTGTGTGTGTGTGTGTGTGTGTGTGTGTGTGTGTGTGTGTGTGTGTGTGTGTGTGTGTGTGTGTGTGTGTGTGTGTGTGTGTGTGTGTGTGTGTGTGTGTGTGTGTGTGTGTGTGTGTGTGTGATGAAGAGCCTTTTTCACAGATCCACTACTCTCGATTGGAACACTGATCGTCCCACCATTCTCCTTGGCCTGATGACCAGTAAGGTACCACCACACAGTTCTACACTGCACCACCATTAGGCTCTCCACTCCTCCAATACCTGCAGTAGAAACAACAGAAATATACTGGCCACTCTCTCAGTATGAACAACACAGTTAGACTGACCACTCTCTCAGAACCCAGAGTATGAACAACACAGAGTTAGACTGACCACTCTCTCAGAACCTAGAGTATGAACAACACAGAGTTAGACTGACCACTCTCTCAGAACCTAGAGTATGAACAACACAGAGTTAGACTGATCACTCTCTCAGAACCTAGAGTATGAACAAACAGACAGACTGACCTCTGTCAGAACCTAAACAACACAGAGTTAGACTCTTTCTTTAGTCAGGGTAATGAGTTAACGCACTCAGAACTCTAACTGGTCTCTCTTTCTCTGTAACTGGTCTCTCTCAGCTCAGTAACAAACTGGTTTCACTAAACCGTCTCTTTCTTTAGTCAGGGTAATGTACTGGTCTCTGTCTGTAACTGGTCTCTGATAACTGGTTTCTCTACTGGTATCTGTCTGTACACAGGTCAATGATACCTCTACTGGTATCTGTCTGTACACAGGTCAATGATACCTCTACTGGTATCTGTCTGTACACAGGTCAATGATACCTCTACTGATATCTGTCTGTACACAGGTCAATGATACCTCTACTGGTATCTGTCTGTACACAGGTCAATGATACCTCTACTGGTATCTGTCTGTACACAGGTCAATGATACCTCTACTGGTATCTGTCTGTACACAGGTCAATGATACCTCTACTGGTATCTGTCTGTACACAGGTCAATGATACCTCTACTGGTATCTGTCTGTACACGGGTCAATGATACCTCTACTGATATCTGTCTGTACACAGGTCAATGATACCTCTACTGGTATCTGTATGTACACAGGTCAATGATACCTCTACTGGTATCTGTCTCTACATAGGTTAATGATACCTCTACTGGTATCTGTCTGTACACAGGTCAATGATACCTCTACTGGTATCTGTCTGTACACAGGTCAATGATACCTCTACTGGTATCTGTTTGGTCTCTGTCTTGCTCCAGACCAGTGGTGTTGTAACAGGCCTCTAAATGTTTTCTCTCTTCATTACAACGGGCTGAAAGAAAGAAAAGAGAAGTTCCTGTGATGTGTTCCAAATGACACTATACTCCTTATATGGTGAGCTGCTTTTGACCAAAGCCTTAAGTGCCAGTGTTAAAAGGAGTGTACTTTAAAGAGGATAGGATGATATTTGGGACACTGTGGTTGTGGTATTTTCATACATGTTTTGTGTGTCAACAATTTTGAAACACTGCTGGTCCGAATTGTGATCCTTGCTTTGTGTGAACAGAATTATAGTGTGATAATAAATACATATCTATCATATCGGCCAGGGTTAAAGTAATGCACTATACATGGAATAGGGTCCCAAATGACACCCTAGATTTCCAAATGGCATGCTATCCCCTATATTAGTGTACTACGTTTGAAAAGTGCACTAATGGAGTGTAATTTGGGACACAGACTCACTTACAGAAAGCCAGTCTCAGGGAGATGTTGAGAGTTACTTGTCGAACACACAGCAGCCAGTCTGTAGTCTTAGGCTTCCATCCGCAGAGGAACACACACACACACACACACACACACACACACACACACACACACACACACACACACACACACACACACACACACACACACACACACACACACACACACACACACACACACACACACACACACACACACACACACACACACACACACACACATCACTAATGATTATGATTAGAATTCTGAAAGCCAAACATTTCCATTGGTTTTCATTCGATTGAGGGTAGGCAGCAACAGTTTGCTCAACCTTGTGGTCATCTCAAATCTGATAAACAGGAAGCTACTGTATGAATAAATTACCAAAATTTCACAATAGAGCCGAAGCATGAGTTAAAGGGTCTATCTGTGATTGCAACATCATCTTTTATTTTCTACTTTTAAATGAATAATATTTCCCCATTGATTCTTGTATGTAGCTTATTCTGTAAATGTCTCATGAGATTAGTTTAACTTTCTAAGGACCCAAAATATAAGCTTGTTCTACCATAGTTCTGTCTATGCATTTAAGAGTGGTTCCATTGTTCCAGTTCTGTCCTCAGATTGTTGAAACTATAATGTTCAACTCGTGGAGGATCAGTCCTTGCATGCATAGTTCTGTCTATGCATTTAAGAGTGGTTCCATTGTTCCAGTCCCGGCAGGGTGTACACTGTGTAGCCTCAGATTGTTGAAACTATAATGTTCAACTCGTGGAGGATCAGTCCTTGCATGCATAGTTCTGTCTATGCATTTAAGAGTGGTTCCATTGTTCCAGTCCCGGCAGGGTGTTCACTGTGTAGCCTCAGATTGTTGAAACTATAATGTTCAACACGTGGAGGACAGTGTGCCAACGCTCGTCTGGTCCTTTGTTTGCAGGTTGCACACTTCCCCTCCTCCTCCGCCTTTTTGTCAGTGCCTTCACACCTCTAGATGACCTCTAGATGGATCTTTGTAGGTACTGCTGTTGAAGGAACTCTTTACTGTATCTGAAGAATGATCATATATGTTGGTAGAATGGCTGTACGAACGAGAAGTTGGAGAGAAAGGCATGTGCACACACACACACACACACACACACACACACACACACACACACACACACACACACACACACACACACACACACACACACACACACACACACACACACACACACACACACACACACACACACACACACACACACACACACACACACACACACACACACAGGATCATGCACGCATACAAAACAAATTAGGAATATATCACTCAAGCTGTTGTCAATGTTAAAATGTACAGTTCATTATGTATCATTTCTTGTAGACTGTACACATCTCTCTCTCTCTAGCTCTTTTTATTAGCAACATGTCATATGACTTCCAATGACATTTTTTTCATGATCAATTATTATAAATAACTTTTATAATAAGAAGAACAAAGGCACAGATGAGTAAATAAAGGAACAATCTCTGAGTTCTACCAGCTTCCTGATTGAATGTGAGTCACGGAGTACGAGCCATAATTTCACATCCTTACGAACAATGTCACATATAGTTATTGCGAAATATGACGTCTTGCTTGAAAGTGATTGGATACTTAAAACATTCTTTCAACTGCAGTCGACCACAGACAGACAGAGACACCAATGGAGACGCATATCAGAGCAACTACTCAACTACTAGTCACTGAAGTTAGAATCATACAGTAGATATTACCATTAGGAGTCAGTTAGAAAGGTTATCATACAGTAGATATTACCATTAGGAGTCAGTTAGAAAGGTAATCATTACAGTAGATATTACCATTAGGAGTCAGTCAGAAAGGTAATCATACAGTAGATATTACCATTAGGAGTCAGTCAGAAAGGTAATCATACAGTAGATATTACCATTAGGAGTCAGTTAATCAGAATATTACCATTAGGAGGTAATAATCATACAGTAGATATTACCATTAGGAGTCAGTCAGAAAGGTAATCATTAGTAAGATAATACTATAAGTAAAAGTTAAAATCATATATACCACAACAATTCAGACAGTCTGAATTATGTGATTAATAAATTAAAGAGGTTAATTGATTGATTGGTTTAATCATTGATATTCGGTACAGTTAGTTAAGATGGCCGACTACGTCAACAAACAGGTGATTGAATTAAAAGAAGTTAATCAAGACAACTGGAACAGAGCAACGAGGAGCGTGAAGACTGAGACCCATCTCTCAGGTACAAAGAATTATCTTTCTCTCTCTCACACACACACAGATGGAGACAGGTATGAGCGCACAAACCGAAAGAACACACGTATTCTGGCATGTGCACACACACTAATAGCACATCATAGAAAAATGCTTGTACATGTTTTATTGTTCTGTCTTCTGTGTGGTTCAGTTGGTACAGTGCCTGAGGTTTACAACCTGCTGGGGTCTCATACACTAAAATGCTTCAATTTAATACTTTTTTTTCACTTCAGTTATTGGAACTATGTACAACTATTTAAAAAGATCAATTGAAAATAAAAAAATGTAAACAACAACACAGTGGATACCCCACCAGTGTTTTTGGTAAACAGCTGAGGGTCTAGTAACCTGAAACAGGCTCTGTGCACCTGGTGACCTGCCTGTTTTATCCACTCAGAGAAACGTTCAAAACAATGTATGTTGCAGAAATGTAACCACTCTCAAATTCATAGACAGAACTACAGTATGTAAGACTGGTACTGTATGTAATTCATAGACAGAACTACAGTATGTAAGACTGGTACTGTATGCAATTCATAGACAGAACTACAGTATGTACGACTGGTACTGTATGTAATTCATAGACAGAACTACAGTATGTATGACTGGTACTGTATGTAATTCATAGACAGAACTACAGTATGTAAGACTGGTACTGTATGCAATTCATAGACAGAACTACAGTATGTACGACTGGTACTGTATGTAATTCATAGACAGAACTACAGTATGTACGACTGGTACTATATGTAATTCATAGACAGAACTACAGTATGTAAGACTGGTACTGTATGCAATTCATAGACAGAACTACAGTATGTACGACTGGTACTATATGTAATTCATAGACAGAACTACAGTATGTAAGACTGGTACTGTATGTAATTCATAGCTACAGTATGTATGTCTGGTACTGTATGTAATTCATAGACAGAGCTACAGTATGTAAGACTGGTACTGTATGTAATTCATAGCTACAGTATGTATGATTGGTACTGTATGCAATTCACAGACAGAGCCATGTATGACTGGTACTGTATGTAATTCATAGCTACAGTATGCATGTCTGGTACTGTATGTAATTCATAGCTACAGTATGTATGACTGGTACTGTATGTAATTCATAGCTACAGTATGTATGACTGGTACTGTATGTAATTCATAGCTACAGTATGCATGTCTGGTACTGTATGTAATTCATAGCTACAGTATGTATGTCTGGTACTGTATGTAATTCATAGCTACAGTATGTATGACTGGTACTGTATGTAAGTCATAGCTACAGTATGCATGTCTGGTACTGTATGTATTCATAGCTCATAGCTACAGTATGTATGACTGGTACTGTATGTAATTCATAGCTACAGTATGTATGTCTGGTACTGTATGTAATTCATAGCTACAGTATGTATGTCTGGTACTGTATGTAAGTCATAGCTACAGTATGTATGTCTGGTACTGTATGTAATTCATAGCTACAGTATGCATGTCTGGTACTGTATGTAATTCATAGCTACAGTATGTATGACTGGTACTGTATGTAATTCATAGACAGAACTACAGTATGTAAGACTGGTACTGTATGTAATTCATAGCTACAGTATGTATGATTGGTACTGTATGTAATTCACAGACAGAGCCATGTATGTCTGGTACTGTATGTAATTCATAGCTACAGTATGTATGTCTGGTACTGTATGTAATTCATAGCTACAGTATGTATGTCTGGTACTGTATGTAATTCATAGACAGAGCTACAGTATGTAAGACTGGTACTGTATGTAATTCATAGCTACAGTATGTATGATTGGTACTGTATGCAATTCACAGACAGAGCCATGTATGACTGGTACTGTATGTAATTCATAGCTACAGTATGCATGTCTGGTACTGTATGTAATTCATAGCTACAGTATGTATGTCTGGTACTGTATGTAATTCATAGCTACAGTATGTATGTCTGGTACTGTATGTAATTCATAGCTACAGTATGCATGTCTGGTACTGTATGTAATTCATAGCTACAGTATGTATGTCTGGTACTGTATGTAATTCATAGCTACAGTATGTATGTCTGGTACTGTATGTAATTCATAGCTACAGTATGTATGTCTGGTACTGTATGTAATTCATAGCTACAGTATGTATGTCTGGTACTGTATGTAATTCATAGCTACAGTATGTATGTCTGGTACTGTATGTAAGTCATAGCTACAGTATGCATGTCTGGTACTGTATGTAATTCATAGCTACAGTATGTATGTCTGGTACTGTATGTAATTCATAGCTACAGTATGCATGTCTGGTACTGTATGTAATTCATAGCTACAGTATGTATGACTGGTACTGTATGTAATTCATAGACAGAACTACAGTATGTAAGACTGGTACTGTATGTAATTCATAGCTACAGTATGTATGATTGGTACTGTATGTAATTCACAGACAGAGCCATGTATGTCTGGTACTGTATGTAATTCATAGCTACAGTATGTATGTCTGGTACTGTATGTAATTCATAGCTACAGTATGTATGTCTGGTACTGTATGTAATTCATAGACAGAGCTACAGTATGTAAGACTGGTACTGTATGTAATTCATAGCTACAGTATGTATGATTGGTACTGTATGCAATTCACAGACAGAGCCATGTATGACTGGTACTGTATGTAATTCATAGCTACAGTATGCATGTCTGGTACTGTATGTAATTCATAGCTACAGTATGTATGTCTGGTACTGTATGTAATTCATAGCTACAGTATGTATGTCTGGTACTGTATGTAATTCATAGCTACAGTATGCATGTCTGGTCTGTATGTAATTCATAGCTACAGTATGTATGTCTGGTACTGTATGTAATTCATAGCTACAGTATGTATGTCTGGTACTGTATGTAATTCATAGCTACAGTATGTATGTCTGGTACTGTATGTAAGTCATAGCTATATGCATACAGTATTCATAGCTATGTCTGGTACTGTATGTAATTCATAGCTGACAGTATGTATGTCAGTATGTATGACTGGTACTGTACTGTAATTCATAGCTACAGTATGTATGTCTGGTACTGTATGTAATTCATAGCTACAGTATGTATGTCTGGTACTGTATGTAAGTCATAGCTACAGTATGTATGTCTGGTACTGTATGTAATTCATAGCTACAGTATGCATGTCTGGTACTGTATGTAATTCATAGCTACAGTATGTATGTCTGGTACTGTATGTAATTCATAGCTACAGTATGTATGACTGGTACTGTATGTAATTCATAGCTACAGTATGCATGTCTGGTACTGTATGTAATTCATAGCTACAGTATGTATGTCTGGTACTGTATGTAATTCATAGCTACAGTATGTATGTCTGGTACTGTATGTAATTCAGCTACAGTATGTATGTCTGGTACTGTATGTAAGTCATAGCTACAGTATGCATGTCTGGTACTGTATGTAATTCATAGCTACAGTATGTATGACTGGTACTGTATGTAATTCATAGCTACAGTATGTATGTCTGGTACTGTATGTAATTCATAGCTACAGTATGTATGTCTGGTACTGTATGTAATTCATAGCTACAGTATGCATGTCTGGTACTGTATGTAATTCATAGCTACAGTATGTATGTCTGGTACTGTATGTAATTCATAGCTACAGTATGTATGTCTGGTACTGTATGTAAGTCATAGCTACAGTATGTATGTCTGGTACTGTATGTAAGTCATAGCTACAGTATGTATGCAAGGACGGACCATCCATTAGATCAGAATGATAGTTTTACCATCTGAGGTTACACAGGGTTTGTTATCAATTCCATGGTAGAACAAGCAATCACGGCAAAAACACGACAGGACAGGGCGAAACGCAATCACAGCATGGTGAATACAATACAAGGAACCGACGGGACAGGAACGACACAGAGAGAAGAGAGAGCGAGAGAGTGAGAGAGGGAGGGAGAGAGAGGGATAGAAGGAGGAAAGAACCAAACAAGACCAGCAGAGGAAAACGAATACCATCCATTAGATCAGAATGATAGTTTTACCCATCTGAGGTTACACAGGGTTTGTTATCAATTCCATGGTAGAACAAGCTTATATTTTGGGTCCTGATGGGGTTACATAGTTAAACTAAGCTCATGAGGCATTTAAAAGTTAAATTCATAAAGAATGAATAGGTAAATATGATACATTTCAAAGTCCCAAAAATGTAAGCAGCAATCGCAGATAGCCTCTTTAAGTCATGCTTTAGCTATATTGTGTCATTTTGGTATTTTCTTCATAAAGTCGCTTCCTGTTTATCAGAATTGAGATGACAGCACTCCTGAGCAAACGTTCGCTGCCAACCCTAAATCTGGGGGAGGGGTGTTTGATGTTTGTTCTGTTTGTAATCATAAGGATGGTGTGTCTGTGTCTGTTTCTCTGCAGATAGAAGACTAAGACTCTACAGGCTGGCTGCTGGGTGTTTAGGAGTGCTGTGTGTTCTACAAGTCACTCTCAACATCTCCCTGAGGCTGGCTTTCTGTGAGTGAGGCCCAAATGACACCCTATTAGCACTCTACTTTTGACAGTGCACTATATAGGGAACAGAGTGCCATTTGGGACTGCGTACTGAAACCTATTTCAGTCAAAGTCAAGCACTGCCAATAATGTGACAACAAAAACAAAAAAACTGCATCAGCTCTACTTGAGTACACAAACCATGTCTACAGTGCATTCTGGAAGTATTCAGACACCTACACTTTTTCCACATTTTGTTACGTTACAGCCTTTTTCTAAAATTGATGAGGAGAAGAAAATATTGAATCAATCTACACACTATACCGCATAATGACAAAGGGAACACAGGCTAATAATTTTTTTCCAAATCTATATACTGTACATATATAAAAACAACATATATACTTTATTTACATCAGTATTCAGATCTTTGCTATGAGACTCGAAATTGAGCTCAGGTGGAACCTGTTTCCATTGATCACATTAAGGTGTTTCTACAACTTGGTTGGAGTCCACTTGTGTTAAATTCAATTGATTGGACATGATTTGGAAAGGCATACACCTGTCGATATAAGGTCCCATTGTCACGCGGGACGGAGTGTGTGAGGGAAGAATCAGGCGCAGAGAGCAGAGAGTTCCAAGGGAAGAAGTGCACTTTAATTTGGCACCAAAATGCAATGCCCTAAACACAGGGCGCGAAAAACACTGACCAACCCAAAGCACACTGTATACGGTCCGGAGCACTAACACACCCAACGACACCACACATAACACAAAAAGAATCCCGCACAAAACAAGGGCTGGTAGACTAGGCTTAAATAAGGAAGCACATTAGACACAGGTGCAACAGGAAAACACAATTAGACACAGGTGCAACTAATTAGACAAAACAAACAGAAAAAGGAAAAAGTGATCGGTGACGACGACCGCCGAGCACCGCCCGAACAGTCAGGGGAGCCAACTACGGCAGGAGTCGTGACACCCACAGTAGACAGTGCATGTCAGAGCAAAAACCAAGCCACGAGGTCAAAGGAATTGTCCATAGAGCTCTGAGACATAATTGTGTAGAGGCACAGATCTGCGCAAGGGTACAAAGACATTTCTGCAGCATTGAAGGTCCCCAAGAACACAGTGGCCTCCATCATTCCTAAATGGAAGGAGTTTGGAAACACCAAGACTCTTCCTAGAGCTGGACGCCTGGCCAAACTGAGCAATCAGGGGAGAAGGGCCTTGGTCAGAGAGGCGACCAATAACCCGATGGTCACTCTGACAAAGCTCCAGATTTCCTCTGTGGAGATGGGAGAACCTTCCAGAAGGACAACCATCTCGGCAGCACTCACCAATCAGGCCTTTATGTTGGAGTGGCGAGACGAAAGCAACTCCTCAGTAAAAGGCACATGACAGACAACGCAGGAATGGCTTCGGGACAAGTCTCCGAATGTCCTTCAGTGGCCCAGCCAAAGCCCGGACTTGAACCCGATCGAACACCTCTGGAGAGACTTGAAAATAGCTGTGCAGTGATGCTCCCCATCCAACCTGACAGAGGTTGAGAGGATCTACAGAGAAAAATGGGAGAAACTCCCCAAATACAGATGTGCCAAGCTTGTAGCATCATACCCAATAAGTCTCAACGCTGCCAAAGGTGCTTCAACAAAGTAAACAGTAAACGGTCTGAATACTTATGTAAATGTGATATTTCAGTTTTTTATTTTTAATAAAGTTTCAAAAACGTTTTGCTTTGTCATTATGGGGTATTGTGTGTAGGTTGATGAGGGGAGAAAACAATTTAATACATTGTAGAATAAGGCTGTAAGAAAGTCAAAGGGTCTGAATACTTTCTGAATGCACAGTATAAGCCTGGGATATCAACCATTCAAAGTTGACCTTATAGTGGGAGTGACCATAGAATTATATGTAAGTGACCTTACTGAGTAAAATATTTCCCATTAGGCTATGTCCGTTGCTAGCAAATACTTTCCCCCTGGTCGTCACTAGTTAACACAGTCACAAAGTCATAAAGATGGCTAAGCCCTAATTTCTCTTCTTAAAATGTACTTTAAACCTAACTTAACGAAGGCCAAGTGTGATGCGTTGATCTACCCAACCTTCCAAGCGTTTGGGCGGAAGTGTCTGGGAACGAGATTAATCGAAAATAACTTAACTTTAGAGCGTGTTTCATACTTCAGCACAGCATGTCACTATTTATAAAGCACATGTTTATATCCTATTTAAAATAGTGTGGTTATGTCATATTCGACATGGGTGATATTGTCACACAGTTATGACACGTTTATGAACCCTTTTTAAAGAATGACATACATTTATAGATGCTATATAACACATGACACAAATATTAGAATGACACAAATATGAATTTTAACAAAGTCTGCTGCCTCAGTTTGTATGATGGCAATTCACATATACTCCAGAATGTTATGAAGAGTGATCAGATGAATTGCAATTAATTGAAAAATCCCTCTTTGCCATGCAAATTAACTGAATCCCCAAAAACATTTCCACTGCATTTCATCCCTGCCACAAAAGGACCAGCTGACATCATGTCAGCATGTCACTCTGTCATGCTGATTGAGTTCAAATAACAGACTGGAAGCTTCAAAAGGAGGGTGGTGCTTGGAATCATTGTTCTTCCTCTGCCAACTATGGTTACCTGCAAGGAAACATGTGCCGTCGTCATTGCTTTGCACAACAAAGGGCTTCACAGGCAAGGATATTGCTGCTGTGGTGGAAAATCGGTTCAAATATGACGCAATCAAGAACAAAAATCAAAATAGACTTTTAATACAACAGTATCGCAAGCCGGAGTGGTCCGCGGAACACACACACTTTTTCAGAGTACTCGCTCTGAGTTATACCATACCACATAAGTCCCTCCCATATGCAAATGAAGTTACATCCCAATCCGTGCATCCTGCTTGTTCAGCCCAATAACGCCCATATCTGCTTTCCGTCAGATTATAATGATGACAAGACCCTTGCTTTGACCTAAAGATAATATACGTCCCTCTATCCCATGGCCTATGCTTTGACCCTGTAATTAACTCCATGTGTTCTTTTGTATGTGTGTCTTTTATCTCGGATCAGCAGACTGTGTGTCTCCTCTAGTTTTAGTGTGTCCAGCTGTCCTGGCGCCCATGTGTCGCCTTCTCTTCATGTGGTTGTCTAAGATCAGCATACTTATGTGTCTCCCCTGTCATTCCTTCAGCATCTCCATGTCCTAAGAATATGTGATTTATGCCTATAATCCATCAGTTGGTCATTTGGCTGACCCCTCCTTTGTATATCCCTCTGACCTTTGTATGTCCAGCTATTCTAGGCGTCTATGTGTCTCCATTTTTAGTGTTTCCAGCTGTCCCATACTCTCATGGCCTTACTCTGGCTTCCTGTCCTATACAATAGATAATGCCTTTTACCAGAATGGCAAATGTACTCTATAAATGTTACATTATTTATTATCTTCCATATATAATTCCGTACATAATTTCTCCCATACTGCCAGTAAGATTGCACCTAAATCAACCATTTATCGGATCACCAATAACTTCAAGAAGAGGGGTTCAACTGTTGTGAAGAAGGCTTCAGGACACCCAATTAAGTCCAGCAAGCGCTGGGACCATCTCCTAAATTTGATTCAGCTGCGGGATCAGGGCATCACCAGTACAGAGCTTGCTCAAGAATAGCAGCAGAACTATTTTCACTTAGGGGTGTACTCACTTTTGTTGCCAGCGGTTTAGACATGAATGGCTGTTTTTTTAAAGTTATTTTGAGGGGACAGCAAATTTACACTGTTGTACAAGCTGTACACTCACTACGTTACATTGTAGCAAAGTGTCATTTCTTCAGTGTTGTCACATGAAAATATATACTCAAATATTTACAAAAATGTGAGGGGTGTACTCACTTTTGTGATATACTGGAAATGTATCAATGCTTTCCAGATAACAGAGGCAATGTGACTGTAGAGAAAGACCAGCTACAGACCACTTACAACACCCTGACTAAAGAGAGAGACCAGCTACAGAAGGAAAGAGATGATGTCATGACAAAGTTCTCAAATCTGAGTGAGTTTACCTGATAAATGATCAAAACATCACATATCTAATATGCAGTTTCAATAATAGGTGCCGAATAACAAGATGGAAATATATGTTTTTGTGTTGTAGAACAAACCTGTCCTGAAGGCTGGCAGATTAAGTTGGAATCCAGTTGGTACTTCCTGTCTACTGAGACTAAAACCTGGAAGGAGAGCAGACAGGACTGTCTGAAGAGAGGAGCAGACCTGGTGATCATAAACAGTGATTTGGAACAGGTGAGTGAGTGAGTGAGTGAGTGAGTGAGTGAGTGAGTGAGTGAGTGAGTGAGTGAGTGAGTGAGTGAATCAAACATACCTTGGTCAGTAATGTATCTTTCAGTGTAGTTGACAATATCAGTATCTTTCTCAACAACAGGAGTTTCTCTTAAGCTTTAATAAGAGAGCCTGGATTGGTCTGACTGACTCTGTTACTGAGGGGACCTGGAAATGGGTGGACGGCACCCCACTGACCACCCCAAGGTAAGAGACTACTGCTCTATAATAACACTGATCACCCCAAGGTGACAGACTACTGCTCTAATATCACTGACCACCCCAAGGTAAGAGACTCCTGCTCTAATTACACTGACAACCCCAAGATAAGAGACTAATGCTCTATAATAGCACTGACCTCAGTGTAAGGAGTAGGACAGATTCTCTGGGTTGTTCATAATCCAATGACTACAAGGTGAGATTTGACCATCCAGGTGTGATAGAGACTTTTAACAAATTACATGTTGCTTCAAATCATGTTCAAAGATGTCATCCCACAAGCACTAAAGATATATCTTAAAATGACGTTTAAAAATACAAATAAAATGTTGGATCTTAGTCCAAAAAAAGTATGTGCTCCATTTAAAGCTGAAAAAACATGTCTGTTTTTACATTGACCCCCTTTTAAAAATATGTTTTTACACTGACTCTATGCAAACTCACTAGACTCTACCCACACACACTCACTAGACTCTACCCACACACTCACTAGACTCTACCCACACACTCACTAGACTCTACCCACACACTCACTGGACTCCACCCACACACTCACTAGACTCTACCCACACACTCACTAGACTCTACCCACACCCTCACTAGACTCTACCCACACACTCACTAGACTCTACCCACACACTCACTAGACTCTACCCACACACTCACTAGACTCTACCCACACACTCACTAGACTCTACCCACACACTCACTAGACTCTACCCACACACTCACTAGACTCTACCCACACACTCACTAGACTCTACCCACACACTCACTAGACACTACCCACACATTCACTAGACTCTATACACACACTCACTAGACTCTACCCACACACTCACTAGACATCTACCCACACACTCACTTACACTGATACTCAAACATGATGCGACAATTAAGTCCCATTCAAAATCGTATTTTCCCTAACCCCTAACCCTAACCCGTACTCTTACTCTAAACCTAACCCTGACCATAACCCTAAAACTAAGTCTAGCTCCTAAATCTAACCCTAGCTCCTTACCCTAACCCTAAAACTAACCCTAGCTCCTAAACCTAAGCCTAGCGCCTTACCCTAACCCTAAAACTAACCCTAAACATAACTATATAACTAACCATAGCTCCTTACCCTAACCCTAAAACTAACCCTAGCTCCTAAACCTAAGCCTTACCCTAACCCTAACCATAACTATATAACTAACCATAGCTCCTAACCCTTAATGTAATTCTAATCCTAACACTAACTCTAACCTTATCCCTAAACTCCATAGAAATAGCATTTAACACGTCCACACACACTTTCACAGTATTTCACACTCACTGTGCTACTCTGTTTATTACCTGATTGCCAAGTCACTTTTTATTTTGTGGTAATATTTTCCTTTTTTATATAGTAAATGTTTAATTAATATATTTTCTACTGCTTAACTCTGCATTCTTTGGGAAGGACCCATAACTAAGTATTTCATGGTAAAGTGTACACCTGTTGTATTTCCCGCATGTGACAAAATACCATTTTAATATTTTATTTTCTCTGTATTTGTTTACCCTGTAGTTACTGGTACTCACAGCAACCTGATAATGGTCGTGACAACCCAGCAAATGGGGAGGAGGACTGTGTTGAACTGAACACAGAAACCTGGCTTCCTGTAAAGGCATGGAATGACCAGTCATGTTTACTCAATCGTTATTGGATTTGTGAGAAAGTGGTTTAACATCACCATGACAACAGAGGAGGCTGGTGGGAGGACATACAACACCTTACAGTGCACACAACTTCATTATCTCTCTCTCTAAGACACACCAACACACTGCTGGTACTGTACTGAGGGGCAAAACAACCTGATAATGGTGGAGTACCAAGATATAACTAGGACTGTGCTGATGTTACTATTGGGTATTCTAAACCTGTATATAAATATTATGACATAGCATTTACCTCTCAACATAACTGGATTTGTGAAGAGTTATACAGCAGCTCATTATATAGTAGTGCTACAGTGCTAATGCATCTCTCTCTAGTTAAACAGTGTGTAGACATACTGTCATCTTTACAATGATTGTATTCATTGTTTTAAATAGAAACATGTTATGTGATTTGCCATAGGCTTCTTCTTTTTTCATAATCAATTATTAGCATAAATTTCTTCAGTAAGAAGATGAACTAAGGCTCAGATGAAGTAAGAAAGGAACCTATCGGGTTTACCAGCTTCCTGATTGAATGTGATTGGATTGTTAAAACAATGTGACTTGCAGTTGGACATAGACAGAAGGCAGAAGAGTACTGAGAGGATACATGCAGCACGCAGGCAAACACACCTGTGAAGTTCCCTTTATCTGATAAAGATGCAGACAGCTATCATGTTATATCACTGTGTTTAGAATATCCTGTAATGTATAACTTCCTGATTGAAGGTGATTGGATACTAGTGGACCGTAGTGGACAACAGACAGAGATCAGAGAGGAATCTGGTGGAGATCCACATCAGAGCAACTACTCAACTACTAGTCACTGAAGTTAGAATCATACAGTAGATATTACCATTAGGAGTCAGTTAGAAAGGTAATCATACAGTAGATATTACCATTAGGAGTCAGTTAGAAAGGTAATCATACAGTAGATATTACCATTAGGAGTCAGTTAGAAAGGTAATCATACAGTAGATATTACCATTAGGAGTCAGTTAGAAAGGTAATCATACAGTAGATATTACCATTAGGAGTCAGTTAGAAAGGTAATCATACAGTAGATATTACCATTAGGAGTCAGTTAGAAAGGAAATGATACAGTTTGTTTCTAAACTATGACATGGCATTGCTTCTATAAAATCAACATTGTGAGGATGCTGTGTTCTGTGTTGTGTTCTGTGCAGTGGCCATAGAGACTATAACACATTAACATTTAAACTTAGGTTAACAGAAAGAAGAAAACATTAAGGTAATATGTAAAGATTTAGCTTTGCTTTTGGACTCTTATCCCCTAATCTGAAAAAACATGTGCAAACTCTACACTTGGTGCCAATGCTTAGCTAGTCTTACTAACAATATTTCTGGTCTGATATCAATCTTCGTTTTCACACTGACCACATTAATTAAGCTTTCAGCTAATATAAGACACTTATATGTACCTAAATGTTTCAAATCTATATTAACTCATATAATTTTTTTGAATTACACGCCCTCCAGTTTAACTGGAAGTTGTCCCGCATGTGGGAGGCCGATCCCTGACATGAATAAAATGTTTAGAGGGAATTGGACAAAGCTGAAACCGATACAGTTTTGTGACTGATCCAAAAGGCTGCAAATAATCTATAGGCAAAAATGAATTACAACAAAATGATAATACCATGTAGCATGTAAATGCATGTACTCACAGTTAATTACCCAATTTTAGGGAAAATGTTAATGTACAACAAACAGTTGTAGATGATAGTATAATAAACACATTTAAACAAGATGTGGATTTGACCTATATGTAGATATTTCTGTAATTTCTCACAAATCCAGCGCATCATGTGGTTGCACAGTGCATCGTTCAAGTTGGCCAAAACGCCGACCACTCTTTCAGTGCCAAGAGACAACTAACACACCGCGTCCACAATATTGGTTTTCAGATATTCAGATTCTGGGTTGCGTTCCAATAATCTCTTCTTTCTGCTGAAGTGTACACTCATCTACTATTTCCCATAAATCTAAAAGCCTTGGGTCGGTGTAGGCATGTGGGCTAGAGGGAATTCCCATATACTGGTGATTTCCTATCAAATGCATGAAGGGAAGTGAACAAGCGCACACTTCTGGAGAAAATGTTGAATATTAGAAACCACCGCTCGCCTCATTCTCAACACGCATTGGGAGAGAATATCCAAGGTTCCTCCCCTCAGAAGTTTTCAAGGACAGGCAGCGGCGACCCCGTCATTCAGGGCAGGTGGGGAAGAGCTTTAATTTTAGCATGAATTCTTGTCACATATCAGATAATTATTCTCTCCCTCCCTCCCTCCCTCCCTCCCTCCCTCCCTCCCTCCCTCCCTCCCTCCCTCCCTCCCTCCCTCCCTCCCTCCCTCCCTCCCTCCCTCTCCCTGTCTCCCTGTCTCCCTGTCTCCCTGTCTCCCTGTCTCCCTGTCTCCCTGTCTCCCTCCCTGTCTCCCTCCCCGTCTCCCTCCCCGTCTCCCTCCCTGTCTCCCTGTCTCCTCCCTCCCTCTCTTCCCTCTCTCTCCTCTATTCTGACATCTCCCTCATGTCACATATCAGTTAATTATTCTCTCCCTCCCTCCCTCCCTCCCTCCCTCCCCGTCTCCCTCCCTGTCTCCCTGTCTCCCTGTCTCCTCCCTCCCTCCCTCTCTTCCCTCTCTCTCCTCTATTCTGACATCTCCCTCATGTCACATATCAGTTAATTCATGTTATACAGGGCCTTACAAAAGTATTCATCCCCTTTGGTGTTTTTCCTGTTCTGTTGCATTACACCCTGTAATTTAAATGGTTTTTATTTGGATTTCATGGTGATGGACATACAGAAAATAGTCCAAATTGGTGAAGTGAAATGAAAAAAAATACTTGTTTCAAAGAAATAAAAAACTGAAAAGTGGTGCATGCATTAAGTACTGCAGTCTACCTGTGTGCAATCTTTGTGCCACATGATCTGTCACATGATCTCAGTTTATGTACACATCTGTTCTGAAAGGCCCCAGAGTCTGCAACACCACTAAGCTAAGGGCAACACAAAGCAAGATGCACCATGAAGACCAAGGACCTCTCCAAACAGGTCAGGAACAAAGTTGTGGAGAAGTACATCCCATGGAGCACCATTAAATCCATTATTAAAAAATGGAAAGAATATGACGGATCACCACCTCAAGCTGAACCTCAAGCTGAAAGACGGAGCTGCTCTTCCTCCCGGGGAAGGACTGCCCGTTCCATGATCTCGCCATCACGGTTGACAACTCCATTGTGTCCTCCTCCCAGAGCGCTAAGAACCTTGGTGTGATCCTGGACAACACCCTGTCGTTCTCAACCAACATCAAGGCGGTGGCCCGTTCCTGTAGGTTCATGCTCTACAACATCCGCAGAGTACGACCCTGCCTCACACAGGAAGCGGCGCAGGTCCTAATCCAGGCACTTGTCATCTCCCGTCTGGATTACTGCAACTCGCTGTTGGCTGGGCTCCCTGCCTGTGCCATTAAACCCCTTCAACTCATCCAGAACGCCGCAGCCCGTCTGGTGTTCAACCTTCCCAAGTTCTCTCACGTCACCCCGCTCCTCCGTTCTCTCCACTGGCTTCCAGTTGAAGCTCGCATCCGCTACAAGACCATGGTGCTTGCCTACGGAGCTGTGAGGGGAACGGCACCTCAGTACCTCCAGGCTCTGATCAGGCCCTACACCCAAACAAGGGCACTGCGTTCATCCACCTCTGGCCTGCTCGCCTCCCTACCACTGAGGAAGTACAGCTCCCGCTCAGCCCAGTCAAAACTGTTCGCTGCTCTGGCCCCCCCAATGGTGGAACAAACTCCCTCACGACGCCAGGACAGCGGAGTCAATCACCACCTTCCGGAGACACCTGAAACCCCACCTCTTTAAGGAATACACTATAGACTACATGTGTTAAATACTGGAAGATACATTACTGACCAAGGCATGTTTGATTCTCACTCACTCACTCACTCACTCACTCACTCACTCACTCACTCACTCACTCACTCACTCACTCACTCACTCACTCATTCAGAGGAGCAGACCTGTCTACTGAGATGAAAACCTGGGAGGAGAGCAGACTGGACTGTCTGAACAGAGGAGCAGACCTGATGATCATAAACAGCAGACAGGAACAGGTGAGTGAGTGAGTGAGTGAGTGAGTGAGTGAGTGAGTGAGTGAGTGAGTGAGTGAGTGAGTGAGTGAGTGAGTGAGTGAGTGAGTGAGTGGGTAGTACTCAGGATCCCAACAGCTTCCATCCCTCTGGACGATTTTTCCATATTTTCCGACAAATGTTTTGCTCTGTTGAAGAAATATCCCTAAAATTTGAAATATATATAACACTTGTGTATTGTATTGATCTTTTTTGTTTACATTGCCATTTCACTGTTGGTGAATCCTTGATTGGTGTGTACTGCACACAGTGTCCAAGTGCACTGCAAGTTCCACCCTGGACATAACATGGTAAATATACATCTGTCTCCCTCCATTTAGTATGATATGTTACATTTCACTTGATATGTATTTATTTGTGGATGTCCCTCATCTATTTCGTATGATATGTTTTTAATTTCACTTTGTTGTGGCTAAGGTTAGCTGAGAATATGTGGACAACTACAAATACCCAGGTGTCTGGTTAGACTGTAAACTCTCCTTCCAGACCCACATCAAACATCTCCGATCCAAAGTTAAATCTAGAATTTGCTTCCTATTTCACAACAAAGCCTCCTTCACTCATGCTGCAAAACATACCCTTGTAAAACTGTCCATCCCACCGATCCTCAACTTCGGCAATGTCATTTACAAAATAGCCTCCAATACCCTACTCAATAAATTGGATGCAGTCTATCACAGTGCCATCCGTTTTGTCACCAAAGCCCCATATACTACCCACCACTGCGACCTGTACGCTCTCGTTGGCTGGCCCTCGCTTCATACTCGTCACCAAACCCACTGGCTCCAGGTCATCTACAAGACCCTGCTAGGTAAAGTCCTCCATTATCTCAGCCCGCTGCTCACCATAGCAGCACCCACCTGTAGCATGTGCTCCAGCAGGTATATCTCTCTGGTCACCCCCAAAGCCAATTCTTCCTTTGGTCGCCTCTCCTTCCAGTTCTCTGCTGCCAATGATTGGAACGAACTACAAAAATCTCTGAAACTGGAAACACTTATCTAACTCACTAGCTTTAAGCAACAGCTGTCAGAGCAGCTCACAGACTACTGCACCTGTACATAGCCCACCTATAATTTAGCCCAAACAACTACCTCTCCCCTTACTGTATTAATTTATTTTGCTCCTTTGCACCCCATTATTTCTATTCCTACCTTGCACATTCTTCCACTGCAAATCTACCATTCCAGTGTTTTACTTGCTATATTGTATTTACTTTGCCACCATGGCCTTTTTTTTGCCTTTACCGCCCTTATCTCACCTCATTTGCTCACATTGTATATATACTTATTTTTCTACTGTATTATTGACTGTATGTTTATTTTACTCCATGTGTAACTCTGTGTTGTTGTATGTGTCGAACTGCTTTGCTTTATCTTGGCCTGGTCGCAATAGTAAATGAGAACTTGTTCTCAACTTGCCTACCTGGTTAAATAAAGGTGTTCTCAACTTGCCTACCTGGTTCAATAAAGGTGTTCTCAACTTGCCTACCTGGTTCAATAAAGGTGTTCTCAACTTGCCCACCTGGTTCAATAAAGGTGAAATAACAAATGTCAATAAAAAATGTGGCTATGTTGATAATGTTCCCAGGTGTTACGGTTTGAGTTAAGGTTATTGTTCAAATGTTATTTGTCACATCCACATGGTTAGCAGATGCGAAAGTAGTGAAATGCTTGTGCTTCTAGTTCTGACAATGCAGTAATAACCAACGAGTAATCTAACCTAACAATTCCACAACTACTACCTTATACACACAAGTGTAAAGGGATAACGAATATGTACATAAAGATATATGAATGAGTGATGGTACAGAACGGTATAGACAAGATGCAGGAGATGGTATAGAGTGCAGTATATACATATATATATATATATATATATATATATATATATATATATATATATATATATATATATATATATATATGAGATGAGTAATGTAGGGTATATAAACATTATATATTTGGCATTGTTTAAAGTGGCTAGTGATACATTTTTAAATCAATTTCCATAAATTTTCATTATTAAAGTGGCTTGAGTTGAGTCAGTATGTTGGCAGCAGCCACTCAATGTTAGTGGTGGCTGTTTAACAGTCTGATGGCCTTGAGATAGAAGCTGTTTTTCAGTCTCTCGGTCCCTGCTTTGATGCACCTATACTAACCTCGCCTTGGTTGTTGTCCTTGATGATCTTTTTGGCCTTCCTGTGGCATCGGGTGGTGTAGGTGTCCTGGAGGGCAGGTAGTTTGTCCCCGGTGATGCGTTATGCAGACCTCACTACCCTCTGGGGAGCCTTAAGGTTGTGGGCGGAGCAGTTGCCGTACCAGGCGGTGATACAGCCCAACAGGATGCTCTCGATTGTGCATCTGTAGAAGTTTGTGAGTGCTTTTGGTGACAAGCCAAATTTCTTCAGCCTCCTGAGGTTGAAGAGGTGCTGCTGCGCCTTCTTCACAACGCTGTCTTTGTGGGTGGACCAATTCAGGGTTGTCCGTGATGTGTACGCCGAGGAACTTAAAACTTACTACCCTCTCCACTACTGTCCCATCGATGTGGATAGGGGTGCTCCCTCTGCTGTTTCCTGAAGCCCACGATCATCTCCTTTGTTTTGTTGACGTTTTGAGTGTGAGGTTATTTTCCTGACACCACACTCCGATGGCCCTCAACTCCTCCCTGTAGGCCGTCTCGTCGTTGTTGGTAATCAACCCTACCACTGTAGTGTCGTCCGCAAACTTGATTGGCTTGGAGTCGTGCATGTCCACGCAGTCGTGGGTGAACAGGGAGTACAGGAGAGGGCTCAGAACGCACCCTTGTGGGGCCCCAGTGTTGAGGATCAGCGGGGTGGAGATGTTGTTGTCTATTTGCGTATTTGTCAATGATGTTGTTGGACGCAAGTTTTTTTTTTTAAGTTAAAAGTTAAAAGTTAAAAATACTCAGGTCTTCCATGATGTGATTTGAACACGCAACTTTAGGGTAGCTAGACGTTCGCATCCATCCTCCCTCCTTTTGTTTTTGGCAAATGATACAATTAGCCAAGATGTGCATTCATCACTGAAGGGGGATACATGTTTGATGACATGCTGTATTTGTAAGTGACAGACAGGGACCTGAACTGTTGAATCAATCAAATTTGCTTCATTCCACACTTCTTTTAAAACATACAATCCATGTATCGCAAGGTGTGTATTAATTTGTGGATGTCCATCATCCATTTCATATGATATGTTACAAATGTTCAATATGTATGATATATTATGAATTTGAATTAGCTTGGTGGCAGGTGTCTAACATTAGCTACGCTAGAAGTTAGCATTAGTGGTCAAGGTTAGCGTTAAGGTTAGGAGTTAGGTTAAGTGGTTACGGTCAGGGTAAGGGGAAGGGTTAGCTAATATGCTAAGTAGTTGCAACGTAATAAAAAAATAAGTAAGTAGTTGCAAAGTTGCTTATTTGCTAAAATGCAAACGTTGTCCGTGATAAGATTTAAAAGCGCAACCTTTGGGTTGCTAAACATTCGCATCATATGGCCACTCATCCTCCCTCCTTTTGTTTTGGTCTTAAGTAAACTTCTGTGTAATTTAACCACATCAAACGTAACATATCATACTAATCACAAAGTGTCACAGATTTACATTTACTATGTTACGTCTAGTCTTTGAGGTCAGGCTGCAAATTCACCCTTCAGGAGAATGAGGGGTAGAGAAGAGGGATGCAGACCTAGTGACTGACTTGACTACTTACCACACTCAGAGAGCCTCTTCTCCAGCGCCACCTTCTCATTGGTCAGGACACTGACCCTGTCTCTCAACGTGTGTCTTTAGTCAGGGCATTGTAACGCTCTTGTAACTGTTTTTTGTCCTTTGAATTCTCTGACTGGCCTCTCTCTCTCTCTAGCTGGTTCAAGTTCTTCTTTCTCCTTCTGCAAGTGGTCTCTATCTGTACATGTAGTGTTTGAGAGAGAAGTTATTATGCACAGCTGGTTAAAATGGTATGTACGTGTTCAGTGCGGGATATTGGAAATATGTATCTGATTGGATGTGCATGGCTTTATTGGCAGACCCTCATTGGTTGTTGGCCAAGGTATTCAAGGGTGCTACCTGTGAGTGGGTGCAGATGGACTCGGCTTGGAACAGGTTATGTTGTATCTGCTGTCATGTTTGAAATGAACAGTCTTCATGATGTAAATGCTTTATAATGTCGAGATTCTCTTTGCAATAACTAGAAAGAACCCGCTTCCTTTAACGAGGATGCAACAGTACACAGTTCAATGATACCACTACTGGTATCTGGCTGGTCTCTGTCTTGCTCCAGTTCAGTGGTGTTGTAACAGGTCTCTAAATGGACCAATGCCCTATGTAACCTGGTCAAAAGCAGTGCCCTTTAAAGAGGATAAGGTGCTATTTGGGACACAGTCCTGGTTGTGGTGTGTACATTGTCGCCATGTTCAGTGACTTATACAAGACCAAGTGCACCAGTTACAGTTGTATCTCAATTCTCTGTGGAGGATGTCGACATTCTTCTTGACAAACTACTGGTCCCATAAAGCCATATAACGTCTGTAAGTCTGAATTGTCATCCTTGCTTTGTGAGTACAGAACGATTGTGTGATAATGAAATGCATATCTGTCCTATGGGCTCTGGTCAAATGTAATGCATTTACAGTGCATTCAGAAAGTATTCAGACGCCTTTTCCACATTTAGTTACGTTACAGCCTTATTCTATCATTGATTCAATTCATGTTTTCCTCATCAATCTACACACAATACCCCCATAATGACAAAGCCAAAACAAGTTTTTAGAAATGTTTGTAAATGTATTAAAAATTAGAACACTTATTTACAAAAGTATTCAGACCCTTTGCTATGAGACTCAAAATTGAGCTCTGGTGCATCCTGTTTCCATTGTTCATTGTTGAGATGTTTCTACAACTTCATTGGAGTCTTTTGGGAAATGCAATTGATTGGGCATGATTTGGGAAGGCACACACCTGGCTACATACGGTTCAACAGTTGACAGTGCATGTCAGAGCAAAAACCAAGCCATGAGGTGGAAGGAATAATTAGAGCTCTGAGACAGCATTGTGTCGAGGTACAGGTTACCAAAACATTTCTGCAGCATTGAAGATCCCCAAGAACACAGTGGCCTCCATCACTCTTAAATGGAATAAGTTTGAACCTGGTGATTCTTCTTAGAGCTGGCCGCCTGGCCAAACTGAGCAATAGGGGGAGAAAGGCCTTTCTCAGAGAGTTGACCAAGGACCCAATGGTGACTCTGGAACATAGTTCCTCTGTGGAGATCGGAGAGAAGCTTCCAGAAGGATAATCATCTCTGCAGCACTCCACCAATAAGTCCTTTATGGTAGAGCGTCCAGACAGAAGCCACTCATCAGTAAAAGGCACTTGACAGCCCGCTTGGAGCTTACCAAAAGGCAACTGAAGGACTCAGACCATGAGAAACAAGATTATCTGGTCTGATAAAACCACTATTCAACTTTTTGGCTTGAATGTCAAGCATCATGTCTGGAGGAAACCTGGCACCAAGATGAGTAACGAATAGCAAAATCACCTGCCTATTTCAATCTAGTATAGTACAAAAGTGGATCTACACTTATCGTTCGGTGTGAGAAATAAATATTTCTAGATTCTGGGACAGTTGTGGGACGATAGATCCCAAGTTCATACAACCACTGTACATCAAAAAAAAACATTTAAAAGCAAAGAGTCTGATGCAACAGATCAGAACATTTAGCTTAAAATGTTCATTAACTATTAGGCTATTTCTTCACATTATAACAACAGCAATGCACACAGCAGTAAGCTAAAAGCGCTATTGTTCCAATATGCTAATTATGTATGACCTTTACATAGACTAATGTTTTTCTTAACTGAATGGCTAGTGTTTTTCAAATCAATTTAACTGGTTATTGTGGATCATGGACAGGGTGCCCTAGCAGATGGCCTTGGTGCCCTGGCAACATGGGGGCCATCTCGAAGGCCAAATAGCCTTGCGCCTAAAATCACGAAATTCAAGGTGTGCACATGTGCGTGTATGTGTGTGATAGATAGTTTTCTTAGTTCTTACCTGAGCGACGGGTCTCAGTAATTACTCTCCTTGTTGCTCTTCTCGTGTTCTTCAATAACCTGTTTGTTAAAGTAGTCATACATCTGAACTAACTATGTGATTAACCTTTCTAACTGTGTGTGTGTGTGTCTGTGTGTTTGTGTGTGTGTGTCTGTGTGTTTGTGTCTGTGTGTGTCTGTTTGTGTGTCTGTGTGTCTGCCTGCGTGCTGCATGTATCCTCTCAGTACTGTTCTGCCGACCGTCTGTGTCCAACTGCAAGTCACATTGTTTTAACAATCCAATCACATTCAATCAGGAAGCTGGTAAATTGCTAGGTTCCTTTCTTACTGAGCCTTTCTTTTCTGAGCCTCATCTTTTACTAAAGAGATTTGTACTAATAATTGATTATGAAAAAAGCACAAGCCTATGGCAAATCACATAACATGTTTCTATTTAAAACAATGAATACAAGCATTTTACAGATGACAGTATGTCTACACACTGTTTAACTAGAGAGAGATGCATTTGCACTGTAGCACTACTATATAATGAGCTACTGTATAACTCTTCACAAATCCAGTTATGTTGAGAGGTAAATGATATGTCATAATATTTATATACAGGTTCAGAATACCCAATATTACCATCAGCACAGTCCTAGTTATATCTTGGTACTCCACCATTATCAGGTTGTTTTGCCCCTCAGTGCAGTACCAGCAGTGTGTTGGTGTGTGTGCGTGTGTGTGTCTTAGAGAGAGAGAGAGAGAATGAAGTTGTGTGCACTGTAAGGTGCTGTATGTCCTCCCACCGTGCGTCCTCCCACCAGCCTCCTCTGTTGTCATGGTGATGTTAAACCACTTTCTCACAAATCCAGTGACGATTGTCTAAACATGACTGGTCATTCCATGCCTTTGCAGGACGCCAGGTTTCTATGTTCAGCTCAACACAGTCCTCCTCCCCATTTTTTGGGTCGTCACGACCATTATCAGGTTGCTGTGAGTGCCAGTAACTACAAGGTAAACAAGACAGAGAAAATAATAATAACACATGCTTAGTTACGGGTCCTTTTCCAACAATGCAGAGTTAAAGTAATTAAGTAATTAAGAAATTAATCAAAAATGTGCAAACAATTAAAAAAAATAGTAACACAACAAATAAAAAGTAACGAGTCTATATACGAGTACCAATGCCGAATCACTGTGCAGGGGTACGAGGTATGTAGGTGAGGTAATTGAGTTAATACGGAAAATATTCACACAAATTGACTTTTTCAAATAGAGTTATGTTACAAAGTGGGATCAATATTGACATAAATAGTATTTTTTTGGCAATATTTTACAGAACATTTGCGTAAGTATTCAACCAGTAAATGTTAGAATCACCCTTTTGTCTTTTTGGGTATTGTTTTTAAAGAGCTTTCCACACCTGGATTGTGCAACATGTGCCCATTATTCTTAGAAAAAACGACAACCATTTTTAGATCTTGCCATACATTTTCAAGCAGATTTAAATCAAAACGTTCAAAACTCGAAACATTCACTGCCTTCTTGGTGTCACGTCCTGACCTTGGTTCCTTTGTTATGTTTCTTGTTTAGGTTGGTCAGGGCGTGAGTTGGGGTGGGCATTCTATGTGCTGTTCTAGTTTAGTTTTTCTATGTGTTTGGCCTGGTATGGTTCTCAATCAGAGGCAGCAGTTAATCGTTGACTCAGATTGAGAACCATACTTAGGCAGCCTGTTTCTAGTGAGTGTGTGGGTAGAGTCTAGTGAGTGTGTGGTTAGATTCTAGTGAGTGTGTGGTCACTAGTCTCTACCCACACACTCACTAGACTCTACCCACACACTCACTACTCTACTCACTAGACTCTACCCACACACTCACTAGACTCTACCTACACACTCACTAGACTCTACACACACACACTCTCTAGACTCTACCCACACACTCACTAAAATCTACCAACACACTCACTAGACTCGACCCACACACACACTTGGGTAGAGTCTAGTGAGTGTGTGGGTAGAGTCTAGTGAGTGTGTGGGTAGAGTCTAGAGAGTGTGTGGGTAGAGTCTAGTGAGTGTGTGGGTAGAGTCTAGTGAGTGTGTGGGTAGAGTCTAGTGTGTGTGTGGGTAGAGTCTAGTGAGTGTGTGGGTAGAGTCTAGGGAGTGTGTGGGTAGAGTCTAGTGAGTGTGTGGGTGGAGTCTAGAGAGTGTGGGTGGAGTCTAGTGAGTGTGTGGGTAGAGTCTAGTGAGTGTGTGGGTAGAGTCTAGAGAGGGTGTGGGTAGAGTCTAGTGAGTGTGTGGGTAGAGTCTAGTGAGTGTGTGGGTAGAGTCTAGTGAGTGTGTGGGTAGAGTCTAGTGAGTGTGTGGGTAGAGTCTAGGGAGTGTGTGGGTAGAGTCTAGTGAGTGTGTGGGTGGAGTCTAGAGAGTGTGGGTGGAGTCTAGTGAGTGTGTGGGTGGAGTAGAGTGAGTGTGTGGGTAGAGTCTAGTGAGTGTGTGGGTAGAGTCTAGTGAGTGTGTGGGTAGAGTCTAGTGAGTGTATGGGTAGAGACTAGTGAGTGTGTGGGTAGAGTCTAGTGAGTGTGTGGGTGGAGTCTTGTGAGTGTGTGGGTGGAGTCTAGTGAGTGTGTGGTTAGAGTCTAGTGAGTGTGTGGGTAGAGACTAGTGAGTGTGTGGGTAGAGTCTAGTGAGTGTGTGGGTAGAGTCTCGTGAGTGTGTGGGTAGAGTCTAGTGAGTGTGTGGGTAGAGTCTAGGGAGTGTGTGGGTAGAGTCTAGTGAGTGTGTGGGTAGAGTCTAGTGAGTGTGTGGGTAGAGTCTAGTGAGTGTGTGGGTAGGGTCTAGGGAGTGTGTGGGTAGAGTCTAGTGAGTGTGTGGGTAGAGTCTAGGGAGTGTGGGTAGAGTCTAGTGAGTGTGTGGGTAGAGTCTAGTGAGTGTGTGGGTAGAGTCTAGGGAGTGTGGGTAGAGTCTAGTGAGTGTGTGGGTAGAGTCTAGGGAGTGTGTGGGTAGAGTCTAGTGAGTGTGTGGGTAGAGTCTAGGGAGTGTGTGGGTAGAGTCTAGTGAGTGTGTGGGTAGGATCTAAGGAGTGTGTGGGTAGAGTCTAGTGAGTGTGTGGGTAGAGTCTAGTGAGTGTGTGGGTAGAGTCTAGTGAGTGTGTGGGTAGAGTCTAGTGAGTGTGTGGGTAGAGTCTAGTGAGTGTGTGGGTATAGTCTATTGAGTGTGTGGGTAGAGTCTAGTGAGTGTGTGGGTAGGGTCTAGTGAGTGTGTGGGTAGAGTCTAGTGAGTGTCTGGGTAGAGTCTATTGAGTGTGTGGGTAGAGTCTAGGGAGTGTGTGGGTAGAGTCTAGTGAGTGTGTGGGTAGAGTCTAGTGAGTGTGTGGGTAGAGTCAAATCAAATCAAATCAAATCAAATTGTTATTTGTCACATACACATGGTTAGCAGATGTTAATGCGAGTGTAGCGAAATGCTTGTGCTTCTAGTTCCGACAATGCAGTGATAATCAACAAGTAATCTAACTAACAATTCCAAAACTACTGTCTTATACACAGTGTAAGGGGATAAGGAACATGTACATAAGGATATATGAATGAGTGATGGTACAGAGCAGCATACAGTAGATGGTATCGAGTACAGTATATACATATGAGATGAGTGTGTAGACAAAGTAAACAAAGTGGCATAGTTAAAGTGGCTAGTGATACATGTGTTACATAAGGATGCAGTCGATGATGTAGAGTACAGTATATACATATGCATATGAGATGAATAATGTAGGGTAAGTAACATTATATAAGGTAGCATTGTTTAAAGTGGCTAGTGATATATTTACATCATTTCCCATCAATTCCCATTATTAAAATGGCTGGAGTTGGGTCAGTGTCAATGACAGTGTGTTGGCAGCAGCCACTCAGTGTTAGTGGTGGCTGTTTAACAGTCTGATGGCCTTGAGATAGAAGCTGTTTTTCAGTCTCTCAGTCCCAGCTTTGATGCACCTGTACTGACCTCGCCTTCTGGATGATAGCGGGGTGAACAGGCAGTGGTTTGGGTGGTTGATGTCCTTGATGATCTTTATGGCCTTCCTGTAACAACGGGTGGTGTAGGTGTCCTGGAGGGCAGGTAGTTTGCCCCCGGTGATGCGTTGTGCAGTCCTCACTAACCTCTGGAGAGCCTTACGGTTGAGGGCGGAGCAGTTGCCGTACCAGGCGGTGATACAGCCCGCCAGGATGCTCTCGATTGTGCATCTGTAGAAGTTTGTGAGTGCTTTTGGTGACAAGCCGAATTTCTTCAGCCTCCTGAGGTTGAATAGGCGCTGCTGCGCCTTCTTCACGACGCTGTCAGTGTGAGTGGACCAATTCAGTTTGTCTGTGATGTGTATGCCGAGGAACTTAAAACTAGCTACCCTCTCCACTACTGTTCCATCGATGTGGATAGGGGTGTTCCCTCTGCTGTTTCCTGAAGTCCACAATCATCTCCTTAGTTTTGTTGACGTTGAGTGTGAGGTTATTTTCCTGACACCACACTCCGAGGGCCCTCACCTCCTCCCCCTGTAGGCCGTCTCGTCGTTGTTGGTAATCAAGCCTACCACTGTTGTGTCGTCCGCAAACTTGATGATTTAGTTGGAGCGTGCGTGGCCACGCAGTCGTGGGTGAACAGGGAGTACAGGAGAGGGCTCAGAACGCACCCTTGTGGGGCCCCCGTGTTGAGGATCAGCGGGGAGGAGATGTTGTTGCCTACCCTCACCACCTGGGGGCGGCCCGTCAGGAAGTCCAGTACCCAGTTGCACAGGGCGGGGTCGAGACCCAGGGTCTCGAGCTTGATGACGAGCTTGGAGGGTACTATGGTGTTGAATGCCGGGCTGTAGTCGATGAACAGCATTCTCACATAGGTATTCCTCTTGTCCAGGTGGGTTAGGGCAGTGTGCAGTGTGGTTGAGATTGCATCGTCTGTGGACCTATTTGGGCGGTAAGCAAATTGGAGTGGGTCTAGGGTGTCAGGTAGGGTGGAGGTGATATGGTCCTTGACTAGTCTCTCAAAGCACTTCATGATGACGGAAGTGAGTGCTACGGGGCGGTAGTCGTTTAGCTCAGTTACCTTAGCTTTCTTGGGAACAGGAACAATGGTGGCCCTCTTGAAGCATGTGGGAACAGCAGACTGGTATAGGGATTGATTGAATATGTCCGTAAACACACCGGCCAGCTGGTCTGCGCATGCTCTGAGGGCGCGGCTGGGGATGCCGTCTGGGCCTGCAGCCTTGCGAGGGTTAACACGTTTAAATGTCTTACTCACCTCGGCTGCAGTGAAGGAGAGACCGCATGTTTCCGTTGCAGGCCGTGTCAGTGGCACTGTATTGTCCTCAAAGCGGGCAAAAAAGTTATTTAGTCTGCCTGGGAGCAAGACATCCTGGTCCGTGAAGGGGCTGGATTTCATCTTGTAGTCCGTGATTGACTGTAGACCCTGCCACATGCCTCTTATGTCTGAGCCATTGAATTGAGATTCCACTTTGTCTCTGTACTGACGCTTAGCTTGTTTAATAGCCTTACGGAGGGAATAGCTGCACTGTTTGTATTCAGTCATGTTGCCAGACACCTTGCCCTGATTAAAAGCAGTGGTTCGCGCTTTCAGTTTCACGCGAATGCTGCCATCAATCCACGGTTTCTGGTTAGGGAATGTTTTTATCGTTGCTATGGGAACGACATCTTCGACGCACGTTCTAATGAACTCGCACACCGAGTGAGTGTGTGGGTAGAGTCTAGTGAGTGTGTGGGTAGAGTCTAGTGAGTGTGTGAGTAGGGTCTAGTGAGTGTGTGGGTAGAGTCTAGTGAGTGTGTGGGTAGAGTCTAGTGAGTGTGTGGGTAGAGTCTAGTGAGTGTGTGGGTAGAGTCTAGCGAGTGTGTGGGTAGAGTCTAGTGAGTGTGTGGGTAGAGACTAGTGAATGTGTGGGTAGAGACTAGTGAGTGTGTGGGTAGAGTCTAGCGAGTGTGTGGGTAGGATCTAGTGAGTGTGTGGGTAGAGTCTAGTGAGTGTGTGGGTAGAGTCTAGTGAGTGTGTGGGTAGAGTCTAGTGAGTGTGTGGGTAGGGTCTAGTGAGTGTGTGGGTAGAGTCTAGCGAGTGTGTGGGTAGAGTCTATTGAGTGTCCATAGAACCAGTGCAAATAACATAAAACATACTAATTATAAAGGGGGCAAAGTTCATAATCAGACGCTGGTAGAAAACATCATCATAAATTATAGACATGTTTTCTCAGCTTTAATATGAGCACACCCTCATCTAGCTTAGACCAACAAAGATAACTTTAGTTGTATTGCATTTTCATATTTAATAGTACTTAGTTTCTTAGATATATATATTAGTGTTTGTGGAATGACATCTATGAGTGAAAACAAACTTTTCATGATAATGATTTGAAGCAATATGTCATTTGTTAAAAAGTCTCTATCACACCTTATGGTCAGTGGGGTGTCGTCCACCCATCTCCAGGTCCCCTCGGTAACACAATCAGTCAGACCAATCCAGGCTCCCTTATTGAGGCCTAAGAGAAACTGCTGTTGGTGAGAAAGATACTGATATTGTCAACTACTATAGACTACTTGTGTTTAATACTGGAAGACATATTACTGACAAAGAGATGCTTGATTCTCTCTCTCTCATTCTCTCACACACAGACACACACCTGTTCCATATCACTGTTTACGATCACCAGGTCGGCTCCTCTCTCCAGACAGTCCTCTCTGCTCTCCTTCCAGGTTTTAGTCTCAGTAGACAGGAAGTACCAACTGGAGTTGAACTTCTGCCAGCCATCAGGACAGGTTTGTTCTACATGGCAAACATGAATTTCCATCTTGTTATTCTGCACCTATTATTGAAACTGCATATTAGATATGTGATGTTTTGATCATTTATCAGGTTAACTCACTCAGATTAGAGAACTTTCTCATGAGATCATCTCTTTCCTTCTGTAGCTGGTCTCTCTCTTCAGTCAGTGTGTTGTAACTGGTCTGTAGCTGGTCTCTCTCTTCAGTCAGTGTGTTATAACTGGTCTGTAGCTGGTCTCTCTCCACAGTCTCATTTCCTCTGTTATCTGGAAAGGATTGATACATATAGCTCCTGGTTAATTCACTCATGTAACAGTAATTCAATAATATCTAAATGCATATTCTCATGATAATGATTGAGATGATTGGCATGCAGTGTGGACATTTCACCAGTAAAACGTGAGGAATTATCATTCAAGATTGACATGGATGTTTAGTCTATTTTGAAACGAGCTGTTCCTGACTTGGTGAAGGACATAGAACATTTTCTCCGAGACGATGTGGATATAGTCAGACGTTGTAATCTGAGGATGCATTTGATGTATATTCTATAAAGGTATTCAAAAGGTGTCATCTGTCAGTACAAACATTGATTGAGAAATGATGACAAATATCACTACACCACTGGTTACAGTGCCTATCAAAAGACATGACTGACATCGGGGAAAGAGGACAGACTATCAGCTGATCATTAATGTTGATGATTGATCTGAATCTGCTAGTCAGCAGATAAATAATGTTTTCACTGATTGTGATTTCACCGTCAATGGTCTTATCAAAGGGTTCATAAAGCCTTCATAGTGCATTCATAAGCGCTACATGAATGTGTTATTAAGCATCTATAAGTGTATGTCATGTCAAGGGTTCATAAACGTGTCATAACGGTGAAGTCCATGGAGAACAACAACACCTCCTCCCAGCTGCCCACTGCACTGAGGCTAGGCGATACGGTCACCACCGATAAATCCATGATAATCGAACATTTAAAAAAAAAAAAAAAAAAAAAAAATATGCCATTTAGCAGACGCTTTTATCCAAAGCGACTTACAGTCATGTGTGCATACATTCTACGTATGGGTGGTCCCGGGAATCGAACCCACTACCCTGGCGTTACAAGCGCCATGCTCTACCAACTGAGCTACAATTAGCATTTCTCTACGGCTGGCCATGCTTTCCTCCTGGCTACCCCAACCCCGGCCACCAGCTCCGCACCCCTCGCAGCTACTCGCCCAAGCCTCTCCAGCTTCTCCTTCACCCAAATCCAGATTGCAGATGTTCTGAAAGAGCTGCAAAACCTGGACCCGTACAAATCAGCTGGGCTAAACAATCTGGACCCTCTTTTTCTAAAATTATCCACCGCCATTGTTGCAACCCCTATTACCAGTCTGTTCAACCTCTCTTTCATTTTGTCTGAGATCCCTAAAGATTGGAAAGCTGCCGCGGTCATCCCCCTCTTCAAAGGGGGTGACACTCTAGACCCAACCTGTTACAGACCTATATCCATCCTGCCCTGCCTTTCTAAAGTCTTTGAAAGCCAAGATAATAAACAGATCACTGACCATTTCGAATCTCACTGTACCTTCTCCGCTGTGCAATCCGGTTTCCTAGTTGGTCACGGGTGCACCTCAGCCACACCTCAGGTACTAAACGATATCATAACCGCCATCGATAAAAGACAGTACTGTGCAGCCGTCTTCATCGACCTGGCCAAGGCTTTCGACTCTGTCAATCACCGTATTCTTATTGGCAGACTCAATAGCCTTGGTTTCTCAAATGACTGCATCGCCTGGTTCGCATACTACTTCGCAGATAGAGTTCAGTGTGTAAAATCGGAGGGCCTGTTGTCCGGACCTCTGGCGGTCTCCTGATGCCATTTGCATACACTGTATATAGACTTTCTTTTAAAAATGTCTATTGTCTTCACTGTACGCTTGTTTATTCCATGTAACTCTGTGTTGTTGTTTCTGTCGCACTACTTTGCTTTATCTTGGCCAGGTTGCAGTTGCAAATGAGAACTTGTTCTCAACTAGCCTACCTGGTTAAATAAAGGTGAAATAAAAATAACTAAAAACATAATCTCCCATGTCAAATGTGACATGACCCCCAATGTTGAATATGATATAAACGTATAAAGGGTGACATGTTGAGCTGAAGGATGAAACTCTAAAGTTAAGTATTTTTAGTCACATTACACCTAATCTTGTTCCCAGACACTTCCGGCCAATTGCTCGGAAGGTTTGGTAGACCAACGCATCAAACTTAGATTTAGGGTTTAGATCTAAAAGAACATTTTAAGAATAGAAATTGTGGAAATGTGCTTAGCCATAATCAAATCAAATGTTATTTGTCATATACACGTGGTTAGCATATGTTAATGCGAGTGTTGCGAAATTCTTGTGCTTCTAGTTCCGACCATGCAGTAATATCTAACATATTGATGAGCAATGGATTAACAGCATAGGAAAGATGCAGTCAATGGTATAGAGTAGAGTATATACATATGAGATGAGTAATGTAGGGTATGTAAACATGATATAAAGTGGCATTGTTTAAAGTGGCTAGTGATACATATATTTCATCCAATTTTTATTATTAAAGAGGCTAGAGTTTTGAGTCAGTATGTTGGCAGCAGCCACTCAATGTTAGTGATGGCTCTTAAACAGTCTGATGGACTTGATATAGAAACATTTTTTCAGTCTCTCTGTCCCAGCTTTGATGCACCTGTACTGACCTCACTTTCTGGATGATAGCAAGGTGTACAGGCAGTGGCTTGGGTGGTTGTTGTCCTTGGTGATCTTTTTGGCCTTTCTGTGACATTGGGTGGTGTAGGTGACCTGGAGGGCAGGTAGTTTGCCTCCGCTGATGCGTTTTGCAGACCTCACTACCCTCTGGAGAGCCTTATGGTTGTGGGCGGAGCAGTTGCCATACCAGGCGGTGATACAGCCCGACAGGATGCTCTCGATTGTGCATCTGTAAATGTTTGTGTGTTTTTGGTGACAAGATTAATTTCTTCAGCCTCCTGAGGTTTAAGAGGCGCTGCTGTGCCTTCTTCACCATGCTGTCTGTGTGGGTGGACCATTTCAGTTTGTCCGTGATGTGTACACCATGGAATTTAAAACTTTCCACCTTCTTCACTACTGTCCTGTTTATGTGGACAGGGGCTGCTCCTAAATCTGCTGTTTCCCTGAGGTCCACGATCATCTCCTTTGTTTTGTTGACATTGAGTGTGAGATTATTTTCCTGACACAACACTCCGAGGGCCCTCACCTCCTCCCTGTAGGCTGTCTCATCGTTGTTGGTAATCAAGCCTACCACTGTATTGTCATTTGCAACCTTGATGATAGAGTGTGCATGGACATGCAGTCATGGGTGAACAGGTAGTACAGGAGCGGGCTGAGAATGCACCCTTATGGGGCCCCAGTGTTGATGATCAGCGGTGTGGAGATGTTGTTTCCTACCCTCACCACCTGGGGTGGCCCGTCAGCAAGTCCAGGACCCAGTTGCACGGGGTAGGGTCGAGACCCAGGGTCTCGAGCTTAATGACGAGTTTGGAGGGTACTATGGTATTAAATGCTGAGGTGTAATCAATGAACAGCATTCTTACATAAGTATTCCTCTTGTCCAGACGGGTTAGGGCAGTGTGCAGTGTGATTGCGATTGCGTCGTTTGCGAACCTATTGTGGCGGTCAGCAATTTGGAGTGGGTCTAGGGTGTCAGGTACTGTGGAGGTGATATGATCCTTAACTAGTCTCTCAAAGCACTTCATGATGACGAAAGTTAGTGCTACGGGGCGATAGTCATTTAGCTCAGTTGCCTTAGCTTTCTTGGGAACAGGTACAATGGTGGCCCACTTGAAGCATGTGGGAACAGCAGACTGGGATAAGGATTGCTTGAATATGTCCGTAAACACACCAGCCAGCCAGCTGGTCTGTGCATGCGGCTAAGGATGCTATCTGGACCTTGCGAGGCTCAACACTTTTAAATGTTTTACTCATGTTGGCTGCAGTGAAGGAAAGCCTGCAGGTTTTGGTAGTGGGCCGTGTCGGTGGCACTGTATTGTCCTCAAAGGGAGCAAAGAAGTTTTTTTGTTTGTCTGGGAGCAAGACATTGTGGTCCGCGACGGGGTTGGTTTTCTTTTTGTAGTCCGTGATTGACTGTAGACCCTGCCACATACCTCTCATGTCTGAGCCATTGAATTGCGACTCTACTTTTTCTCTATACTCACGATTAGCTTGTTGATTGCCTTGCGGAGGGAATGGCAACACTGTTTGTATTCGGTCATGTTACCGGTCACCTTGCCCTGATTAAAAGCAGTGGTTTGCACTTTCAGTTTTGCGCGATTACTGCCATCAATCCACAGTTTCTGGTTGGGGAATGTTTTAACAGTTGCCGTGTGTACAACATCCCCGATGCACTTGCTAATAAATTAGCTCACTGAATCAGCGTATTCATCAATGTTATTGTCCCACGCTATGCGGAACATATCCAAGTCCACGTGTTCGAAGCAATCATGAAGCGTGGAATTCGATTGGTCGGACCATCGTTGAACAGACCTGAGCATGGGCGTTTCCTGTTTTGCTTTCTGTCTGTAGGCTGGGAGCAACGAAATGGAGTCGTGGTCAGATTTTCCGGAAGGAGGGCGGGGGAGGGCTTTGTATGCGTCGCAGAAGTTACAGTAACAAAGATCCACGGTTTTGCCAGCCCGGGTCATGCATTCGATATGCTGATAGAATTTAGGGAGCCTTGTTTTCATATTAGCCCACAGGTACAATAAATGCTGCCTCAGGATTTGTGGTTTCCAGTTTATATAGAGTCCAATTAAGTTATTTCAGGGCCGTCGATGTGTCTGCTTGGGGAGGATGTACACAACTGTGATTATCATCGAAGAGAATTCATTTGGTAGATAATGCGGTCGGCATTTGATTGTAAGGAATTCTAGGTCAGGTGAATAAATGGACTTGAGTTCCTGTATGTTGTTATGATCACACCACATCTCGTTAATCATAAGGCATACACCCCTGCCCTTCTTCTTACCAGAGAGATGTTTGTTTCTGTCGGCGTGATGCAAGAAGTAACCAGCTGGCTGTACCGACTCTGATAACTTATCCCGAGTGAGCTATGTTTCTGTGAAAACAAAGAATGTTACAATCTCTGATGTCTCTCTGGAAGGCAACTCTTGCTCGGATTCCGTCTACCTTATTGTCAAGAGACTGGACATTGGCGAGAAGTATACTCGGGAGCGGTGGGCGATGTGCCTGTTTACGGAGCCTGACCAGAAGACCGCTCCATATGCCCCTTCGGCGGCACCGTTGTTTTGGGTCGTCGGCTGGGATCCAATCCATTGTCCTGGGTGTTGGACCAAACAGAGGATCCGCTTCGGGAAAGTCATAATCCTGGTTGTAATGTTGGAAAGTTGACGTTGCTCTTATATCCAACAGTTCGTCCCGGCTGTATGTAACAAAACTTAAGATTTCCTGTGGAAACAATGTAAGAAATAATACATAAAAAAACTAAATACTACATAGTTTCCTATGAACGCTAAGCGAGGTGGCCATCTCTGTCGGCGCCGGATGTACAGTCTTTGTGGTTGTATTAACTATCGACGACCAGGGGGAATGTTTTTGCTAAAGGACATAGCCTGATGGCAAATATTTTACTCAAGAAGGTCACTCTCGTAGAATTCTATGGTCACTCCCACTAACTTTGTGGTTGATATCCCAGGCTTATACAGTGCAATCGGAAAAGTATTCATACCCCTTGACTTTTTTCACATTTTGTTATGTTACAGCCTTATTCTAAAATGTATTGAAATATTTACTCCCCTAATCAATCTACACACAATAACCCACAATGACAAGGCAAAAACAGGTTTTTAGAAATGTTTGGAACTTCATAAATAATAAAAAACATACATAAGTATTCAGACACTTTACTCAGTACTTTGATGAAGCAGCTTTGGTAAAGATTCCAGCCTTGAGATTTCTTGGGTATGATGCTACATTCTTGGCACACCTGTATTTGGGGAGTTTCTCCCATTCTTCACTGCAGATCCTCTCAAGCTCTGTCAGGTTGGATGTGGAGCATCGCTGCACAGCTATTTTCAGGTCTCTCCAGAGGTGTTCAATAGGGTTTAAGTCCGGGCTCTGGCTTGGCCACTCAAGGACATTCAGAAACTTGTCCCGAAGCTTCTCCCTTTTTGTTTTGGCTTTGTGCTTACGGTCATTGTCCTGCTAGAAGGTGAACCTCTGCCCCAGTCTGAGGTCCTGAGCCCTCTGGAGCAGGATTTCATCAAGGATCTCTCTGTACTTTGCTCCATTCATCTATCCCTCGATCCTGACTAGTCCAGTCCCTGCCGCATGATGCTGCCACCATCATTCATCAGCGTAGGGATGGTGCCAGGATTCCTCCAGACGTGACGCTTGGCATTGAGGCCAAAGAATCAATTTTGATTTCATCAGACCAGCGAATCGTGTTTCTCATGGTCTGAGAGTCATTAGGTGCCTTTTGGCAAACTCCAAGCGGACTACCATGTGCCTTTTACTGAGCAGTGTATTCCATCTGGCGCTGCAGCGATTGTTGTCCTTCTGGAAGGTTTTCCCATCTCCACATAGGAACTCTAGAGCTCTGTCAGAGTCACCATCGGGTTCTTGGACACCTCCTTGACCAAGGACCTTCTCCCCCGATCGTTCAGATTGGCCGGGCGGCCAGCTCTAGGAAGAGTCTTGGTGGTTCCAATCTCCTTCAATTTAAGAACGATGGAGTCCATTGTGTTCTTGGAGACCTTCAATGCTGCAGAAATGTCTTTTTACCCTTCCCCAGATCTGTGCCTCAACACAATCCTGTCTCAGAGCTCTATGGACAATTCCTTTGACCTCATGGTTTGGCTTTTGCTCTGACATGCACTGTCAACAGAAAGATAGGGGTGTGCCTTTACAAATCATGTCCAATCAATTGATATTACCACAGGTGGACTCCAATCAAGTTGTTGAAACATCTCAAGGATAATGAATGGAATCAGGATGCACCTGAAATCAATTTCAAGTCTCATATCAAAGGGTCTGAATACTTACACAAATAAGGTATTTATTTATTTTTTCATAAATTTGCAAAAAATTCTAAAAACCTGTTTTCGATTTGTCATTGTGCGCTATAGTGTGTAGATTGATGAGGGAAAAAAATATTAAATACATTTTAGAATAAAGCTGTAACATATCAAAAAGAGCTGATGCAGATTTTTTGTTTTGTTTTCACATTTTTGGAAAAAGAAACATTTGAGCATTGATTGTTTTCATTACTGGCAAGTGCTTGACTTTGACTGAAATGGGTTCCATTACTCATCTGATATTCTATAAGAGTTACAGGAGCTCAAGCAGTAGACCTTTTGAGGTGCCGGTACTCAGATCGGTACTCAGATCCTGCCCAAATCAAGCACGGGTTACCAGAAGAATATCAGGACCAATTTTAAAGCATAGGAGCGTACGATCTGTGCCTCGACACAATCCTGTCTCGGAGGTCTATGGACTATTCCTTCAACCGCATGGCTTGGTTTTTGCACTGACATGCACTGTCAACTGTTGGACCTTATAAAGACAGGGGTGTGCCTTTACAAATCAAAAACAGAGAGTTGGCGCCACCTTGCGGGAATATTGAAAACAGGCAGGTGGATACCATCCTGACAAAGCCCCTCTGGAAGAAGTGCTGGTAGTGTTGCTCTGGGTGTTGCCAACTTCGAAGGTACTAGAGGGCTGGGGATCAACTCCTTATCTCATCTCCTGAAGTTGTTTTCACCTTTCACCTATCGCCTCGTTTTTACGAGTGTGTGGTTAGATGGATAACAAATAGAGGGATAGAGGACATCTAGCTAGATGGGGTGGCGCTCACCCGCATTGCCATGATAACCCAGAACCATTATCCTGTGAAATTGGATTGGTATTCGACCTAGCAACCTTTCGGTTACTGGCCCAACACTCTAACCACTAGGCTACATGCCACCCCAAGTAATGACACAGTTAATTTGCATAAAATGTTTCAAATAATTTTTATTGTTCATAAACTTATTTTCCAATTGATCTGATCGCTCTTCTTCTCCGTTTAATTTCTTCCAAGTAGAACGATAGAGGAGTTCCAGCTAGATGTGGTGACGCTCACCCGCATTGCCATGATTACCCAGGACTATTACCCAGTGGAATTGGGAATTCACTTATATCTGGACTGCACAGTAATGACACAGTTCATTTCTATTTCAAATACTTATTATACTTAAACATATTTTCCAATCGCATATCTCCTCTTCTCCATTGTACTTTTCCTTGCCTCTTTGTCTCTCCGCAGATTTTCAGATGCAGGATGATGTCAGTATGTTTCTGTTCCTCCCTGATGAGTTCACTGCCAACATGACGCTGTTGGAGGAGAGCCTGGTGGCCGAGTTTGTCCAGCGCTCCACTTGACTAATGAGCATGTATCTGGTTTCTCTGTCCTCTTAATGTTGACGGAGCCAGAGCACGCATATAGAAGTAGTCTAACTGGCCTGCTGCGCAAATGTAGGAAAGTAACCATTTGGTGATGTCTGATTTCCCATGTGAATGTTAGTTCCTCACAGTATTTAAACAATCTTGACAAACTCTCCCCCTCGATAATCACCAGTCCTCCTTAGAAAAAGCAAAGAGATGAATGAGATTGAAAGGATCTATATTTTCGTCAGGATATTTTCTGATTTTATTTGTTCTAGTTGACAATGGAAGTTCTTGGCCTACTGCTAAATTGCCTTAGGATATCTCTTCGTGCACTCATTTCTTTAGACGCCAATGAATCACAGTCAATTAGACGCCAATGAATCACTCTCCCATTAATGGAATTTCTATTTTTTAAATGTTTATTATTATAATTCTGGTTTGAAGCGGCAGGTTGCATAGCGGTTTAGAGCGTTGGGGCGGTATACTAGGTGAACAATCTGTCAATGTGCCCTTGACTAAGGAACTTACTCCTAATTACTCCTGTAAATCGCTCTGGATAAGAAAGTCTCCTAAATGATGTAATTCCGGTTTGTAATATGAACCATGACAGAATTATTTAGAAAAACAAAAATGATACTAAATGAAAATGTTCCACTAAAACGTGTTTATGAAAATCGTAACTGACACGCGGATCGGTAGAAATGGAAGGATAAATAACTGACACGCGGATCGGTAGAAATGGAATGATAAATAACTGACACGCGGATCGGTAGAAATGGAATGATAAATAACTGACATGCAGATCGGTAGAAATGGAATGATAAATAACTCACACGCGGATCGGTAGAAATGGAAGGATAAATAACTGACACGCGGATCGGTAGAAATGGAATGATAAATAACTGACATAACTGAAATTGTAAACTTTCTCAAACTTGAAACTCATGCGGAGTCTAGGAACAGACTGCTGTAAATAGAGCACACATTTCATTGTACTGCATCATTACGACAGGTGTGTTTATTTTCGTGCGTCAAAAACATTGACAAACTACAGGAATTGTGATCGTTGATTTTAAGTACAGAACTAGTGTGATGATAAAATACGTATCTGCCCCATCGACCCTGTTCAAATGTAGTCCGTTATAAAATGGAAAAGAGACCCAAATGGGAAAAGGTCCCAAATGGCACTCTATTCCCTACATAGTGCACTATTAAAAGAACAGAGCTACTAGGGTGTCATTTGGGACACAACCTCACTCACAGAAAGCCAGTCTCAGGGAGATGTTGAGGGTGACTTGTAGAAGACACAGCACTCCAAAACACACAGCAGCCAGCCTGTAGAGTCTTAGTCTTCCATCTGCAGAGAAACACACACACACACACACGCACGCACGCAGGCACACACACACACACACACACACACACACACACACACACACACACACACACACACACACACACACACACACACACACACACACACACACACACACACACACACACACACACACACACACACACACACACACAAAGAAATAATAATAATAATAATAACAACATCATCCTACATCACTAATGATTATGATCAGAATTCTGAGAACCAAACATTTCCATTGCGTCATTTGTTTTCCTCTGACTTAGGGTAGGCAGCAACACTTTACTCAAACTTGTGGTCACCTCACATCAGATAAACAGGAAGCTACTGTATGAAGAAATTGCCAAAATTGCACAATATAGCTGAAGAATGATTTAAAAGGGCTATCTTTGATTGCTGCCTCAATTTTTTGGGACGTTGAAATGTATAATATTTACCCATTCATTCTTCATGAATGTAACTTGTAAATGCCTCATGAGCTTAGTTTAACTATGTAACCCCATCAGGACCCAAGACTGACCATCTATGAGCTCAAAATGACAATTTAAAGATTCACTATACAGAAATCGCTCCGCCATTTCCTGGTTGCAAAAATTCTAATGTGTTTATATGACAAAACAAGCAGTCGTTGTGTAAAATAAATATTGTATAATCTGCTGTTTGAAGTTGCTGTACGAAACCTAAAGTAAAAGATGTCAAAATGCAACTTCAGAAAGGGAAGCACAGAAAAACAACACATAGAACAGATCTACCGCCTCTTCGACTTGCTTTCAATGGGAATGAAAGATCTATAACTCACATCTCTATATGAATGTGGTCGGCTCTCCCAAAAATACAGAGTTTGTACAATTCCATCATTTACAATTCCAGAGTAAAACAAGCTTACACTGAGCATACAGATCTCTATGAATTTGAAAGTGCTTACTTTTCTCCAGCCCCTCAGCAGTTACCAAAAACAGTGGCAGGGTGTCCACTTTGTTGTTGTTTTAAAAGGCTCTTTTTAATTGATCTTATTAAAATAGTTCCAGTAATTGAGGGGGAAAAACTAATGCATTTTAGTGTGTGACCCCAGCATGTTGTAATCCCCACTCTCCTTACCAACTGAACCACCCAGGTGACAGAACACTCAAAAATATACATGTTATGTATGTTTTTCTTTTATGTGGTATTTGTGTGTGTGCGTGCATATGTTTGGTTCGTCTATGCCTGCAGGCGGCCGTGCGTCCGTGATTCCGAGAGAGAGAGAAAAATAGCTAATTATTTGTCCTTACCTGAGAGATGGGTCTCAGTCTTCACGCTCCTCGTTGCTCTGTTCCGGTTTTCTTCATTAACTTTGTTTAATTCAATCACCTGTTTGTTGACGTAGTCGGCCATCTTAACTAACTGTACCGGATATCAATGATGACCCCAATCAATCAATGAATGAACTAATTCAGTCTGACTGACCTGATATTGTAATATCTATGATTCTAACTTACTTGTACTTACGGTATTAACTTACTGTATTATTACCTTTCTATCTGACTCCTAATGTTAATATGTATTTTATGATTCTAACTTCAATTACAATTAGCTGAGTAGTTACTCTGATATGTGTCTCCACTGGTACCGCTCTGAAGTCTGTTTGAGGTCGACTGCAGTTGATAGAATCCAATCAGATTCAAGCAGGAAGTCATATTTCGCAAGGCCTGTTCGTAACATTGTTCATAAGGAAGTCCCGTTATGGCTTGCACTGGCCATATAGGGGCATTCTTTCCTGTCTATGCCGTCTGGGTGTGACATCAGCGTGAGGAAATATTCAGAAGTGTGTGTAGGGTATCTATGTCTGCGTCTTTTTCAGAGGTTTTAAAGGGGAACTTCACAGACGTGTGTGCCTTTGTGAATGTGTGTGTGTCCTTAGTTCTGTGCAGCCTTCTGTCTGTGTCCAACTGCAGGTCACACTTTTTTTAACAATCCAATCACATTCAATCAGGAAGCTGGTTGACCTCAGAGGACACTGTTCCTTTATTTATTAATCTGTGCATTTGTTCTTCTTATTATAGAAGTGATTGATGGTAATAATTGATAATGAGAAAAAAAATCTAGAAAAATGATTTAGCAGAATACAAGCATGATAGAGCACAGTATGTCTACACACTCATCTAAATCTCAACATAACATTATTTTTCTCTGTCCATCACTAATTAAAATGTTCTTCTTCCTCTAAGGCTCTCTCTGACAAGGCTCTATCTCAATAGTCTGATTCCTCTTCTCTTTTCTCCTCTCCTTCTGCTCAACCCTATTAGAGGAGAAGGTCCAAGGTCCCTCCCCGAGGATTGTATTATCCAATGTGTTTTGAGAAGGAGGCGAGAGGATGTGAGGATAAACCAAGGAAGGATGAATTGAGAAAAAACCCATAGACAAGTGTGTAATACCACTGTTTCACCTCTATGTTGTTCATGGTGAGTTCCTCTCTCACTTTAACCACTAGGTGGGGATCATCACTTAACCATTCATGGATCCAACCATCAACGGAGAGCTAGAGGTAGAGAGAGAGAGATATCTGTGTAGAGCCCACATGCAATGCTATATAATGAACTATAAATGTTAACATTGACAACAGCTACTACGTGATATACAGGACCAGTCAAAAGTTTAGACACACCTACTCATTCAAGGGTTTTTCTTCATTTGTACTATTTTCTACATTTTACATTTACATTTACATTTAAGTCATTTAGCAGACGCTCCTATCCAGAGCGACTTACACATTGGTGCATTCACCTTATGACATTTTAGAATAATAGTGACGATATCAAAACTATGAAATAACATATATGGAATCATGTAGTAACCAAAAAAGTGTTAAACAAATCAAAATATATTTTAAGTTCTTCAAAGCAGCCAACCATTGCATTGATGACAGCTTTGCACACTCTTGGTATTCTCTCAACCAGCTTCACCTGAAATGCTTTTCCAATAGTCTTGAATGAGTTCCCACATAGGCAGAGAACTTGTTGACTGCTTTTCCTTCACTCTGCGGTCCAACTCATCCAAAACCATCTCAACTGGGTTGAGGTCAAGTGACTGTGGAGGCCAGGTCATCTGATGCAGCACTCCATGACTCTCCTTCTTGATCAAATAGCCCTTACACAGCCTGGAGGTGTGTTGGATCATTGTCCTAAACAAATGATAGGAAGGCGGGACTGAGACAGGTAATGATGGACTGAACGTAGTTATGTAGAGCACCTCAAGATAAAAACGTAATATTGAATATCGGCAAGTTAGACTAAATATTAGCACTACTCAATCTGGTGGGTGACAACCTTCAATCTGGATAATGATACTATACAAATCTTAAGACTAGAGACATTTATTGACAAATATTACGAAAACAAGCAACACCCAAACATGACGAAGAGTAAGACAGGGGAACCGATTTCAAAACGGAAACGTGGCTCTTCTACAGACACGGACGATTTAATATTTTCACCACCGGGAATGGTAAAGGTCGAAACCGATCTGTTAAAATCAATGAATGACAAACTGGGTATACTTGAATTAGTCAGTAAGTGTCATGTTTGTCATTTATTATCATGTCTTGTCCCTGTGCTCCCCATGCTATTCGTTTCCCTCTGCTGGTCTTATTTGGTTCTTTCCCTCCTTCTATCCCTCTCTCTCCCCCTCCCTCTCTCACTCTCTCGCTCTCTCTTCTCTCTATCGTTCCGTTCCTGCTCCCAGCTGTTCCTATTCCCCTAATCATCATTTAGTCTTCCCACACCTGTTCCCGATCCTTTCCCTGATTAGAGTCCCTATTTATTCCTTTGTGATCCGTTCCTGTCCCGTCGGTTCCTTGTTTTGTATTCACCATGCTGTGATTGTGTTTCGCCCTGTCCTGTCGTGTTTTTGCCTTCATCAGATGCTGCGTGTGAGCAGGTGTCTCTGTCTACTACGGCCTGCGCCTACCCGAAGCGACCTGCAGTCTGTGGCCGCTTCTCTTGTTATTCCCCTCTACAGACTAGAGGATTTCTGTTACTCCCTGTTTGGATTTGAATAAACTCTGTTTCTGTTAAGTCGCTTTTGGGTCCTCTATCACCTGCATGACAGTAAGGATATAAAATAGTTGAAGGCAAGCCTCGAGATGGGTGATGAAAAAGCTGCGACATTGGAGAAGGAAAAACACAAGTTAAAAGGGACAGTCAGTAAGATTGAAACCAAAGTGAATGAACTTAAAAAGGAGAACACCGTTCTGAGAATAGCCTTAATTGACATACAGACTAAAACATATGGGGTCTGTAAAATGTGTTTAGGTTCAGACATTTTGTGAAATAGCACAGTTTCAAATAGAAATCAAACTGGATGGACATCAGAAATAGAGGAAGGACTAAAAACAAACAAAATATAACAATTGTAAAATAGATTGTCTGTGTCTGTAAAATGTGTATAAGATGTATAAACTAAAGGTAGAAGCCTAAGTGTTTATTAGTTTACTCCAATTGGGGGAGGGTGGTAGGGTTTGCGGGGAATGATAAAGGTATATTCTTTAAAAAGTATGTATATCTATTTCGGTATGTGTATGTACATATGTGTATATGTATACAGATATACACTGCTCAAAAAAATAAAGGGAACACTTAAACAACACAATGTAACTCCAAGTCAATCACACTTCTGTGAAATCAAACTGTCCACTTAGGAAGCAACACTGATGGACAATAAATTTCACATGCTGTTGTGCAAATGGAATAGACAACAGGTGGAAATTATAGGCATTTAGCAAGACACCCCCAATAAAGGAGTGGTTCTGCAGGTGGGGACCACATACCACTTCTCAGTTCCTATGCTTCCTGGCTGATGTTTTGGTCACTTTTGAATGCTGGCGGTGCTTTCACTCTAGTGGTAGCATGAGACGGAGTCTACAACCCACACAAGTGGCTCAGGTAGTGCAGCTCATCCAGGATGGCACATCAATGCGAGATGTGGCAAGAAGGTTTGCTGTGTCTGTCAGCGTAGTGTCCAGAGCATGGAGGCGCTACCAGGAGACAGGCCAGTACATCAGGAGACATGGAGGAGGCCGTAGGAGGGCAACAACCCAGCAGCAGGACCGCTACCTCCGCCTTTGTGCAAGGAGGAGCACTGCCAGAGCCCTGCAAAATGACCTCCAGCAGGCCACAAATGTGCATGTGTCTGTTCAAACGGTCATAAATAGACACCATGAGGGTGGTATGAGGGTCCGACGTCCACAGGTGGGGGTTGTGCTTACAGCCCAACACCGTGCAGGACGTTTGGCATTTGCCAGAGAACACCAAGATTGGCGCCACTGGCGCCTGTGCTCTTCACAGATGAAAGCAAGTTCACACTGAGCACATGTGACGGACGTGACAGTCTGGAGACGCCGTTGAGAACGTTCTGCTGCCTGCAACATCCTCCAGCATGACCAGTTTGGCGG
>NW_025746002.1:0-83680 GCF_021184085.1 Oncorhynchus gorbuscha | reverse complement strand
CTTCACGGACCAGGATGTCTTGCTCCCAGGCAGACTAAATAACTTTTTTGCCCGCTTTGAGGACAATACAGTGCCACTGACACGGCCTGCAACGGAAACATGCGGTCTCTCCTTCACTGCAGCCGAGGTGAGTAAGACATTTAAACGTGTTAACCCTCGCAAGGCTGCAGGCCCAGACGGCATCCCCAGCCGCGCCCTCAGAGCATGCGCAGACCAGCTGGCCGGTGTGTTTACGGACATATTCAATCAATCCCTATACCAGTCTGCTGTTCCCACATGCTTCAAGAGGGCCACCATTGTTCCTGTTCCCAAGAAAGCTAAGGTAACTGAGCTAAACGACTACCGCCCCGCAGCACTCACTTCCGTCATCATGAAGTGCTTTGAGAGACTAGTCAAGGACCATATCACCTCCACCCTGCCTGACACCCTAGACCCACTCCAATTTGCTTACCGCCCAAATAGGTCCACAGACGATGCAATCTCAACCACACTGCACACTGCCTAACCCACCTGGACAAGAGGAATACCTGTGAGAATGCTGTTCATCAGGCACAGCTCAGCATTTCATAACACGTGGGTTACCTCAGCTCGTCATCAAGCTGCCTCAGGCCATAAGAGTCTGAAGCCCGCCCAATCAACTGGGTACTCAGGAGACTTTCCTGGTAGCCAGCCCCCAAGAATGGTGATAAGTAACTTTTTATCTCCACCATTCTGATCTCAACCTGAGAGCCTGGCCATAGTTCTGAGCCCTCTCCTGTACTCCTGTTCACCTGACTGCGTGGCCACGCACGCCTCCAACTCAATCATCAAGTTTGCGGACGACACAACAGTGGTAGGCAGTTACCAACAACGGCGAGACGGCCTACAGGGGAGGGTGAGGGGCCCCTCAGTGTGGTGTCAGGAAAATAACCCTCACACTCAACGTCAACAAAACTAGGAGATGATTGTGGACTTCAGGGAAACAGCAGAGGGAACACCCCTATCCACATCGATGGAACAGTAGTGGAGAGGGTAGCTAGTTTTAAGTTCCTCGGCATACACATCACAGACAAACTGAATTGGTCCACTCACACTGACAGCGTCGTGAAGAAGAGCGCAGCAGCGCCTATTCAACCTCAGGAGGCTGAAGAAATTCGGCTTGTCACCAAAGCACTCACAAACTTCTACAGATGCACAATCGAGCATCCTGGCGGGCTGTATCACCGCCTGGTACGACAACTGCTCCGCCCTCAACCGTAGGCTCTCCAGAGGTTAGTGAGGACTGCACAACGCATCACCGGGGGCAAACTACCTGCCCTCCAGGACACCTACACCACCCGTTGTTACAGGAAGGCCATAAAGATCATCAAGGACATCAACCACCCAAACCACTGCCTGTTCACCCCGCTATCATCCAGAAGGCGAGGTCAGTACAGGTGCATCAAAGCTGGGACCGAGAGACTGAAAAACAGCTTCTATCTCAAGGCCATCAGACTGTTAAACAGCCACCACTAACACTGAGTGGCTGCTGCCAACACACTGTCATTGACACTGACCCAACTCCAGCCATTTTAATAATGGGAATTGATGGAAATGATGTAAATATATCACTAGCCACTTTAAACAATGCTACCTTATATAATGTTACTTACCCTACATTATTCATCTCATATGCATATGTATATACTGTACTCTACATCATCGACTGCATCCTTATGTAACACATGTATCACTAGCCACTTTAACTATGCCACTTTGTTTACTTTGTCTACACACTCATCTCATATGTATATACTGTACTCGATACCATCTACTGTATGCTGCTCTGTACCATCACTCATTCATATATCCTTATGTACATGTTCCTTATCCCCTTACACTGTGTATAAGACAGTAGTTTTGGAATTGTTAGTTAGATTACTTGTTGATTATCACTGCATTGTCGGAACTAGAAGCACAAGCATTTCGCTACACTCGCATTAACATCTGCTAACCATGTGTATGTGACAAATAACAATTTGATTTGATTTGATTTGACTCTACCCACACACTCACTAGACTCTACCCACACACTCACTAGACTCTACCCACACACTCCCTAGACTCTACCCACACACTCAATAGACTCTACCCAGACACTCACTAGACTCTACCCACACACTCACTAGACCCTACCCACACACTCACTAGACTCTACCCACACACTCAATAGACTATACCCACACACTCACTAGACTCTACCCACACACTCACTAGACTCTACCCACACACTCACTAGACTCTACCCACACACTCACTAGACTCTACCCACACACTCCTTAGATCCTACCCACACACTCACTAGACTCTACCCACACACTCCCTAGACTCTACCCACACACTCACTAGACTCTACCCACACACTCCCTAGACTCTACCCACACACTCACTAGACTCTACCCACACTCCCTAGACTCTACCCACACACTCACTAGACTCTACCCACACACTCACTAGACTCTACCCACACACTCCCTAGACCCTACCCACACACTCACTAGACTCTACCCACACACTCACTAGACTCTACCCACACACTCACTAGACTCTACCCACACACTCCCTAGACTCTACCCACACACTCACTAGACTCTACCCACACACTCACGAGACTCTACCCACACACTCACTAGACTCTACCCACACACTCACTAGACTCTACCCACACACTCACTAGACTCTACCAACACACTCAGTAGACTCTACCAACACACTCACTAGACTCTAACCACACACTCACGAGACTCTACCAACACACTCACTAGACTCTACCCACACACTCACGAGACTCTACCCACACACTCACGAGACTCTACCCACACACTCACGAGACTCTACCCACACACTCACTAGTCTCCACCCACACACTCACTAGACTCTACCCACACACTCACTAGACTCTACCCACACACTCACTAGACTCTACCCACACACTCACGAGACTCTACCCACACACTCACGAGACTCTACCCACACACTCACGAGACTCTACCCACACACTCACTAGTCTCCACCCACACACTCACTAGACTCTAACCACACACTCACTAGACTCTACCCACACACTCACTAGACTCTACCCACACACTCACTCTACTCCACCCACACACTCACTAGACTCCACCCACACTCTCTAGACTCCACCCACACACTCACTAGACTCTAGCCACACACTCCCTAGACTCTACCCACACACTCACTAGACTCTACCCACACACTCACTAGACTCTACCCACACACTCACTAGACTCTACCCACACACTCACTAGACTCTACCCACACACTCTCTAGACTCTACCCACACACTCACTAGACTCTACCCACACACTCACTAGACTCTACCCAAGTGTGTGTGGGCAGAGTCTAGTGATGTGCTGTAGAGAGTGAGTGTGGGTAGAGTCTAGTGTGTGGGTAGAGTAGTGAGTGTTCTCAATCTAGAGTCTAGTGAGTGTGTGGGTAGAGTCTAGTAGAGTGAGTGTGGGTAGACTCTAGACTCTAGACCCATGTGTCACTAGAGAACAGGCTGACCACACACTCACTGAGTCATCTAACTGCTGCCTCTGATTGAGAACCATACCAGGCCAAACACATAGAAAAACTAAACTAGAACAGCACATAGAATGCCCACCCCAACTCACGCCTGACCAACCTAAACAAGAAACATAACAAAGGAACCAAGGTCAGGACGTGACACCAAGAAGGCAGTGAATGTTTCGAGTTTTGAACGTTTTGATTTAAATCTGCTTGAAAATGTATGGCAAGATCTAAAAATGGTTGTCGTTTTTCTAAGAATAATGGGCACATGTTGCACAATCCAGGTGTGGAAAGCTCTTTAAAAACAATACCCAAAAAAGACAAAAGGGTGATTCTAACATTTACTGGTTGAATACTTACGCAAATGTTCTGTAAAATATTGCCAAAAAATACTATTTATGTCAATATTGATCCCACTTTGTAACATAACTCTATTTGAAAAAGTCAATTTGTGTGAATATTTTCCGTATTAACTCAATTACCTCACCTACATACCTCGTACCCCTGCACAGTGACTCGGCATTGGTACTCGTATATAGACTCGTTACTTTTTATTTGTTGTGTTACTATTTTTTTTAATTGTTTGCACATTTTTGATTAATTTCTTAATTACTTAATTACTTTAACTCTGCATTGTTGGAAAAGGACCGTAACTAAGCATGTGTTATTATTATTTTCTCTGTCTTGTTTACCTTGTAGTTACTGGCACTCACAGCAACCTGATAATGGTCGTGACGACCCAAAAAATGGGGAGGAGGACTGTGTTGAGCTGAACATAGAAACCTGGCGTCCTGCAAAGGCATGGAATGACCAGTCATGTTTAGACAATCGTCACTGGATTTGTGAGAAAGTGGTTTAACATCACCATGACAACAGAGGAGGCTGGTGGGAGGACGCACGGTGGGAGGACATACAGCACCTTACAGTGCACACAACTTCATTCTTCTCTCTCTCTCTCTCTAAGACACACACACGCACACACACCAACACACTGCTGGTACTGTACTGAGGGGCAAAACAACTTGATAATGGTGGAGTACCAAGATATAACTAGGACTGTGCTGATGGTAATATTGGGTATTCTGAACCTGTATATAAATATTCTGACATATCATTTACCTCTCAACATAACTGGATTTGTGAAGAGTTATACAGTAGCTCATTATATAGTAGTGCTACAGTGCTAATGCATCTCTCTCTAGTTAAACAGTGTGTAGACATATTGTCATCTGTAAAATGCTTGTATTCATTGTTTTAAATAGAAACATGTTATGTGATTTGCCATAGGCTTCTTCTTTTTTCATAATCAATTATTAGTACAAATCTCTTTAGTAAAAGATGAGGCTCAGAAAAGAAAGGCTCAGTAAGAAAGGAACCTAGCAATTTACCAGCTTCCTGATTGAATGTGATTGGATTGTTAAAACAATGTGACTTGCAGTTGGACACAGACGGTCGGCAGAACAGTACTGAGAGGATACATGCAGCACGCAGGCAGACACACAGACACACAAACAGACACACACAGACACAAACACACAGACACACACACACAAACACACAGACACACACACACACAGTTAGAAAGGTTAATCACATAGTTAGTTCAGATGTATGACTACTTTAACAAACAGGTTATTGAAGAACACGAGAAGAGCAACAAGGAGAGTAATTACTGAGACCCGTCGCTCAGGTAAGAACTAAGAAAACTATCTATCACACACATACACGCACATGTGCACACCTTGAATTTCGTGATTTTAGGCGCAAGGCTATTTGGCCTTCGAGATGGCCCCCATGTTGCCAGGGCACCAAGGCCATCTGCTAGGGCACCCTGTCCATGATCCACAATAACCAGTTAAATTGATTTGAAAAACACTAGCCATTCTGCTAAGAAAAACATTAGTCTATGTAAAGGTCATACATAATTAGCATATTGGAACAATAGCGCTTTTAGCTTACTGCTGTGTGCATTGCTGTTGTTATAATGTGAAGAAATAGCCTAATAGTTAATGAACATTTTAAGCTAAATGTTCTGATCTGTTGCATCAGACTCTTTGCTTTTAAATGTTTTTTTGATGTACAGTGGTTGTATGAACTTGGGATCTATCGTCCCACAACTGTCCCAGAATCTAGAAATATTTATTTCTCACACCGAACGATAAGTGTAGATCCACTTTTGTACTATACTAGATTGAAATAGGCAGGTGATTTTGCTATTCGTTACTCATCTTGGTGCCAGGTTTCCTCCAGACATGATGCTTGGCATTCAGGCCAAAAAGTTGAATAGTGGTTTTATCAGACCAGATAATCTTGTTTCTCATGGTCTGAGTCCTTCAGTTGCCTTTTGGTAAGCTCCAAGCGGGCTGTCAAGTGCCTTTTACTGATGAGTGGCTTCTGTCTGGACGCTCTACCATAAAGGACTTATTGGTGGAGTGCTGCAGAGATGATTGTCCTTCTGGAAGCTTCTCTCCGATCTCCACAGAGGAACTATGTTCCAGAGTCACCATTGGGTCCTTGGTCAACTCTCTGAGAAAGGCCTTTTTCCCCCTATTGCTCAGTTTGGCCAGGCGGCCAGCTCTAAGAAGAATCTTGGTGGTTCAAACTTATTCCATTTAAGAGTGATGGAGGCCACTGTGTTCTTGGGGATCTTCAATGCTGCAGAAATGTTTTGGTAACCTGTACCTCGACACAATGCTGTCTCAGAGCTCTAATTATTCCTTCCACCTCATGGCTTGGTTTTTTGCTCTGACATGCACTGTCAACTGTTGAACCGTATGTAGCCAGGTGTGTGCCTTCCCAAATCATGCCCAATCAATTGCATTTCCCAAAAGACTCCAATGAAGTTGTAGAAACATCTCAACAATGAACAATGGAAACAGGATGCACCAGAGCTCAATTTTGAGTCTCATAGCAAAGGGTCTGAATACTTTTGTAAATAAGTGTTCTAATTTTTAATACATTTACAAACATTTCTAAAAACTTGTTTTGGCTTTGTCATTATGGGGGTATTGTGTGTAGATTGATGAGGAAAACATGAATTGAATCAATGATAGAATAAGGCTGTAACGTAACTAAATGTGGAAAAGGCGTCTGAATACTTTCTGAATGCACTGTAAATGCATTACATTTGACCAGAGCCCATAGGACAGATATGCATTTCATTATCACACAATCGTTCTGTACTCACAAAGCAAGGATGACAATTCAGACTTACAGACGTTATATGGCTTTATGGGACCAGTAGTTTGTCAAGAAGAATGTCGACATCCTCCACAGAGAATTGAGATACAACTGTAACTGGTGCACTTGGTCTTGTATAAGTCACTGAACATGGCGACAATGTACACACCACAACCAGGACTGTGTCCCAAATAGCACCTTATCCTCTTTAAAGGGCACTGCTTTTGACCAGGTTACATAGGGCATTGGTCCATTTAGAGACCTGTTACAACACCACTGAACTGGAGCAAGACAGAGACCAGCCAGATACCAGTAGTGGTATCATTGAACTGTGTACTGTTGCATCCCTCGTTAAAGGAAGCGGGTTCTTTCTAGTTATTGCAAAGAGAATCTCGACATTATAAAGCATTTACATCATGAAGACTGTTCATTTCAAACATGACAGCAGATACAACATAACCTGTTCCAAGCCGAGTCCATCTGCACCCACTCACAGGTAGCACCCTTGAATACCTTGGCCAACAACCAATGAGGGTCTGCCAATAAAGCCATGCACATCCAATCAGATACATATTTCCAATATCCCGCACTGAACACGTACATACCATTTTAACCAGCTGTGCATAATAACTTCTCTCTCAAACACTACATGTACAGATAGAGACCACTTGCAGAAGGAGAAAGAAGAACTTGAACCAGCTAGAGAGAGAGAGAGGCCAGTCAGAGAATTCAAAGGACAAAAAACAGTTACAAGAGCGTTACAATGCCCTGACTAAAGACACACGTTGAGAGACAGGGTCAGTGTCCTGACCAATGAGAAGGTGGCGCTGGAGAAGAGGCTCTCTGAGTGTGGTAAGTAGTCAAGTCAGTCACTAGGTCTGCATCCCTCTTCTCTACCCCTCATTCTCCTGAAGGGTGAATTTGCAGCCTGACCTCAAAGACTAGACGTAACATAGTAAATGTAAATCTGTGACACTTTGTGATTAGTATGATATGTTACGTTTGATGTGGTTAAATTACACAGAAGTTTACTTAAGACCAAAACAAAAGGAGGGAGGATGAGTGGCCATATGATGCGAATGTTTAGCAACCCAAAGGTTGCTCTTTTAAATCTTATCACGGACAACGTTTGCATTTTAGCAAATAAGCAACTTTGCAACTACTTACTTATTTTTTTATTACGTTGCAACTACTTAGCATATTAGCTAACCCTTCCCCTTACCCTGACCGTAACCACTTAACCTAACTCCTAACCTTAACGCTAACCTTGACCACTAATGCTAACTTCTAGCGTAGCTAATGTTAGACACCTGCCACCAAGCTAATTCAAATTCATAATATATCATACATATTGAACATTTGTAACATATCATATGAAATGGATGATGGACATCCACAAATTAATACACACCTTGCGATACATGGATTGTATGTTTTAAAAGAAGTGTGGAATGAAGCAAATTTGATTGATTCAACAGTTCAGGTCCCTGTCTGTCACTTACAAATACAGCATGTCATCAAACATGTATCCCCCCTTCAGTGATGAATGCACATCTTGGCTAATTGTATCATTTGCCAAAAACAAAAGGAGGGAGGATGGATGCGAACGTCTAGCTACCCTAAAGTTGCGTGTTCAAATCACATCATGGAAGACCTGAGTATTTTTAACTTTTAACTTTTAACTTTAAAAAAAAAACTTGCGTCCAACAACATCATTGACAAATACGCAAATAGACAACAACATCTCCACCCCGCTGATCCTCAACACTGGGGCCCCACAAGGGTGCGTTCTGAGCCCTCTCCTGTACTCCCTGTTCACCCACGACTGCGTGGACATGCACGACTCCCAAGCCAATCAAGTTTGCGGACGACACTACAGTGGTAGGGTTGATTACCAACAACGACGAGACGGCCTACAGGGAGGAGTTGAGGGCCATCGGAGTGTGGTGTCAGGAAAATAACCTCACACTCAAAACGTCAACAAAACAAAGGAGATGATCGTGGGCTTCAGGAAACAGCAGAGGGAGCACCCCCCTATCCACATCGATGGGACAGTAGTGGAGAGGGTAGTAAGTTTTAAGTTCCTCGGCGTACACATCACGGACAACCCTGAATTGGTCCACCCACAAAGACAGCGTTGTGAAGAAGGCGCAGCAGCACCTCTTCAACCTCAGGAGGCTGAAGAAATTTGGCTTGTCACCAAAAGCACTCACAAACTTCTACAGATGCACAATCGAGAGCATCCTGTTGGGCTGTATCACCGCCTGGTACGGCAACTGCTCCGCCCACAACCTTAAGGCTCCCCAGAGGGTAGTGAGGTCTGCATAACGCATCACCGGGGACAAACTACCTGCCCTCCAGGACACCTACACCACCCGATGCCACAGGAAGGCCAAAAAGATCATCAAGGACAACAACCAAGGCGAGGTTAGTATAGGTGCATCAAAGCAGGGACCGAGAGACTGAAAAACAGCTTCTATCTCAAGGCCATCAGACTGTTAAACAGCCACCACTAACATTGAGTGGCTGCTGCCAACATACTGACTCAACTCAAGCCACTTTAATAATGAAAATTTATGGAAATTGATTTAAAAATGTATCACTAGCCACTTTAAACAATGCCAAATATATAATGTTTATATACCCTACATTACTCATCTCATATATATATATATATATATATATATATATATATATATATATATATGTATATACTGCACTCTATACCATCTCCTGCATCTTGTCTATACCGTTCTGTACCATCACTCATTCATATATCTTTATGTACATATTCGTTATCCCTTTACACTTGTGTGTATAAGGTAGTAGTTGTGGAATTGTTAGGTTAGATTACTCGTTGGTTATTACTGCATTGTCAGAACTAGAAGCACAAGCATTTCACTACTTTCGCATCTGCTAACCATGTGGATGTGACAAATAACATTTGAACAATAACCTTAACTCAAACCGTAACACCTGGGAACATTATCAACATAGCCACATTTTTTATTGACATTTGTTATTTCACCTTTATTGAACCAGGTGGGCAAGTTGAGAACACCTTTATTGAACCAGGTAGGCAAGTTGAGAACACCTTTATTGAACCAGGTAGGCAAGTTGAGAACACCTTTATTTAACCAGGTAGGCAAGTTGAGAACAAGTTCTCATTTACTATTGCGACCAGGCCAAGATAAAGCAAAGCAGTTCGACACATACAACAACACAGAGTTACACATGGAGTAAAATAAACATACAGTCAATAATACAGTAGAAAAATAAGTATATATACAATGTGAGCAAATGAGGTGAGATAAGGGCGGTAAAGGCAAAAAAAAGGCCATGGTGGCAAAGTAAATACAATATAGCAAGTAAAACACTGGAATGGTAGATTTGCAGTGGAAGAATGTGCAAGGTAGGAATAGAAATAATGGGGTGCAAAGGAGCAAAATAAATTAATACAGTAAGGGGAGAGGTAGTTGTTTGGGCTAAATTATAGGTGGGCTATGTACAGGTGCAGTAGTCTGTGAGCTGCTCTGACAGCTGTTGCTTAAAGCTAGTGAGTTAGATAAGTGTTTCCAGTTTCAGAGATTTTTGTAGTTCGTTCCAATCATTGGCAGCAGAGAACTGGAAGGAGAGGCGACCAAAGGAAGAATTGGTTTTGGGGGTGACCAGAGAGATATACCTGCTGGAGCACATGCTACAGGTGGGTGCTGCTATGGTGAGCAGCGGGCTGAGATAATGGAGGACTTTACCTAGCAGGGTCTTGTAGATGACCTGGAGCCAGTGGGTTTGGTGACGAGTATGAAGCGAGGGCCAGCCAACGAGAGCGTACAGGTCGCAGTGGTGGGTAGTATATGGGGCTTTGGTGACAAAACGGATGGCACTGTGATAGACTGCATCCAATTTATTGAGTAGGGTATTGGAGGCTATTTTGTAAATGACATTGCTGAAGTTGAGGATCGGTGGGATGGACAGTTTTACAAGGGTATGTTTTGCAGCATGAGTGAAGGAGGCTTTGTTGTGAAATAGGAAGCCAATTCTAGATTTAACTTTGGATCGGAGATGTTTGATGTGGGTCTGGAAGGAGAGTTTACAGTCTAACCAGACACCTGGGTATTTGTAGTTGTCCACATATTCTCAGCTAACCTTAGCCACAACAAAGTGAAATTAAAAACATATCATACGAAATAGATGAGGGACATCCACAAATAAATACATATCAAGTGAAATGTAACATATCATACTAAATGGAGGGAGACAGATGTATATTTACCATGTTATGTCCAGGGTGGAACTTGCAGTGCACTTGGACACTGTGTGCAGTACACACCAATCAAGGATTCACCAACAGTGAAATGGCAATGTAAACAAAAAAGATCAATACAATACACAAGTGTTATATATATTTCAAATTTTAGGGATATTTCTTCAACAGAGCAAAACATTTGTCGGAAAATATGGAAAAATCGTCCAGAGGGATGGAAGCTGTTGGGATCCTGAGTACTACTCACTCACTCACTCACTCACTCACTCACTCACTCACTCACTCACTCACTCACCTGTTCCTGTCTGCTGTTTATGATCATCAGGTCTGCTCCTCTGTTCAGACAGTCCAGTCTGCTCTCCTCCCAGGTTTTCATCTCAGTAGACAGGTCTGCTCCTCTGGTGAGTGAGTGAGTGAGTGAGTGAGTGAGTGAGTGAGTGAGTGAGTGAGTGAGTGAGTGAGTGAGTGAGTGAGTGAGTGAGTGAGTGAGTGAGTGAGTGAGTGAGTGAGAATCAAACATGCCTTGGTCAGTAATGTATCTTCCAGTATTTAACACATGTAGTCTATAGTGTATTCCTTAAAGAGGTGGGGTTTCAGGTGTCTCCGGAAGGTGGTGATTGACTCCGCTGTCCTGGCGTCGTGAGGGAGTTTGTTCCACCATTGGGGGCCAGAGCAGCGAACAGTTTTGACTGGGCTGAGCGGGAGCTGTACTTCCTCAGTGGTAGGGAGGCGAGCAGGCCAGAGGTGGATGAACGCAGTGCCCTTGTTTGGGTGTAGGGCCTGATCAGAGCCTGGAGGTACTGAGGTGCCGTTCCCCTCACAGCTCCGTAGGCAAGCACCATGGTCTTGTAGCGGATGCGAGCTTCAACTGGAAGCCAGTGGAGAGAACGGAGGAGCGGGGTGACGTGAGAGAACTTGGGAAGGTTGAACACCAGACGGGCTGCGGCGTTCTGGATGAGTTGAAGGGGTTTAATGGCACAGGCAGGAGCCCAGCCAACAGCGAGTTGCAGTAATCCAGACGGGAGATGACAAGTGCCTGGATTAGGACCTGCGCCGCTTCCTGTGTGAGGCAGGGTCGTACTCTGCGGATGTTGTAGAGCATGAACCTACAGGAACGGGCCACCGCCTTGATGTTGGTTGAGAACGACAGGGTGTTGTCCAGGATCACACCAAGGTTCTTAGCGCTCTGGGAGGAGGACACAATGGAGTTGTCAACCGTGATGGCGAGATCATGGAACGGGCAGTCCTTCCCCGGGAGGAAGAGCAGCTCCGTCTTTCAGCTTGAGGTTCAGCTTGAGGTGGTGATCCGTCATATTCTTTCCATTTTTTAATAATGGATTTAATGGTGCTCCATGGGATGTACTTCTCCACAACTTTGTTCCTGACCTGTTTGGAGAGGTCCTTGGTCTTCATGGTGCATCTTGCTTTGTGTTGCCCTTAGCTTAGTGGTGTTGCAGACTCTGGGGCCTTTCAGAACAGATGTGTACATAAACTGAGATCATGTGACAGATCATGTGGCACAAAGATTGCACACAGGTAGACTGCAGTACTTAATGCTTGCACCACTTTTCAGTTTTTATTTCTTTGAAACAAGTATTTTTTTCATTTCACTTCACCAATTTGGACTATTTTCTGTATGTCCATCACCATGAAATCCAAATAAAAACCATTTAAATTACAGGGTGTAATGCAACAGAACAGGAAAAACACCAAAGGGGATGAATACTTTTGTAAGGCCCTGTATAACATGAATTAACTGATATGTGACATGAGGGAGATGTCAGAATAGAGGAGAGAGAGGGAAGAGAGGGAGGGAGGGAGGAGACAGGGAGGGAGGGAGGGAGGGAGAGAATAATTAACTGATATGTGACATGAGGGAGATGTCAGAATAGAGGAGAGAGAGGGAAGAGAGGGAGGGAGGAGACAGGGAGACAGGGAGGGAGACGGGGAGGGAGACGGGGAGGGAGACAGGGAGACAGGGAGACAGGGAGACAGGGAGACAGGGAGACAGGGAGGGAGGGAGACAGGGAGACAGGGAGAGGGAGGGAGGGAGGGAGGGAGGGAGGGAGGGAGGGAGGGAGGGAGGGAGGGAGGGAGGGAGGGAGGGAGGGAGGGAGGGAGGGAGAGAATAATTATCTGATATGTGACAAGAATTCATGCTAAAATTAAAGCTCTTCCCCACCTGCCCTGAATGACGGGGTTCGCCGCTGCCTGTCCTTGAAAACTTCTGAGGGGAGGAACCTTGGATATTCTCTCCCAATGCGTGTTGAGAATGAGGCGAGCGGTGGTTTCTAATATTCAACATTTTCTCCAGAAGTGTGCGCTTGTTCACTTCCCTTCATGCATTTGATAGGAAATCACCAGTATATGGGAATTCCCTCTAGCCCACATGCCTACACCGACCCAAGGCTTTTAGATTTATGGGAAATAGTAGATGAGTGTACACTTCAGCAGAAAGAAGAGATTATTGGAACGCAACCCAGAATCTGAATATCTGAAAACCAATATTGTGGACGCGGTGTGTTAGTTGTCTCTTGGCACTGAAAGAGTGGTCGGCGTTTTGGCCAACTTGAACGATGCACTGTGCAACCACATGATGCGCTGGATTTGTGAGAAATTACAGAAATATCTACATATAGGTCAAATCCACATCTTGTTTAAATGTGTTTATTATACTATCATCTACAACTGTTTGTTGTACATTAACATTTTCCCTAAAATTGGGTAATTAACTGTGAGTACATGCATTTACATGCTACATGGTATTATCATTTTGTTGTAATTCATTTTTGCCTATAGATTATTTGCAGCCTTTTGGATCAGTCACAAAACTGTATCGGTTTCAGCTTTGTCCAATTCCCTCTAAACATTTTATTCATGTCAGGGATCGGCCTCCCACATGCGGGACAACTTCCAGTTAAACTGGAGGGCGTGTAATTCAAAAAAATTATATGAGTTAATATAGATTTGAAACATTTAGGTACATATAAGTGTCTTATATTAGCTGAAAGCTTAATTAATGTGGTCAGTGTGAAAACGAAGATTGATATCAGACCAGAAATATTGTTAGTAAGACTAGCTAAGCATTGGCACCAAGTGTAGAGTTTGCACATGTTTTTTCAGATTAGGGGATAAGAGTCCAAAAGCAAAGCTAAATCTTTACATATTACCTTAATGTTTTCTTCTTTCTGTTAACCTAAGTTTAAATGTTAATGTGTTATAGTCTCTATGGCCACTGCACAGAACACAACACAGAACACAGCATCCTCACAATGTTGATTTTATAGAAGCAATGCCATGTCATAGTTTAGAAACAAACTGTATCATTTCCTTTCTAACTGACTCCTAATGGTAATATCTACTGTATGATTACCTTTCTAACTGACTCCTAATGGTAATATCTACTGTATGATTACCTTTCTAACTGACTCCTAATGGTAATATCTACTGTATGATTACCTTTCTAACTGACTCCTAATGGTAATATCTACTGTATGATTACCTTTCTAACTGACTCTAATGGTAATATCTACTGTATGATTACCTTTCTAACTGACTCCTAATGGTAATATCTACTGTATGATTCTAACTTCAGTGACTAGTAGTTGAGTAGTTGCTCTGATGTGGATCTCCACCAGATTCCTCTCTGATCTCTGTCTGTTGTCCACTACGGTCCACTAGTATCCAATCACCTTCAATCAGGAAGTTATACATTACAGGATATTCTAAACACAGTGATATAACATGATAGCTGTCTGCATCTTTATCAGATAAAGGGAACTTCACAGGTGTGTTTGCCTGCGTGCTGCATGTATCCTCTCAGTACTCTTCTGCCTTCTGTCTATGTCCAACTGCAAGTCACATTGTTTTAACAATCCAATCACATTCAATCAGGAAGCTGGTAAACCCGATAGGTTCCTTTCTTACTTCATCTGAGCCTTAGTTCATCTTCTTACTGAAGAAATTTATGCTAATAATTGATTATGAAAAAAGAAGAAGCCTATGGCAAATCACATAACATGTTTCTATTTAAAACAATGAATACAATCATTGTAAAGATGACAGTATGTCTACACACTGTTTAACTAGAGAGAGATGCATTAGCACTGTAGCACTACTATATAATGAGCTGCTGTATAACTCTTCACAAATCCAGTTATGTTGAGAGGTAAATGCTATGTCATAATATTTATATACAGGTTTAGAATACCCAATAGTAACATCAGCACAGTCCTAGTTATATCTTGGTACTCCACCATTATCAGGTTGTTTTGCCCCTCAGTACAGTACCAGCAGTGTGTTGGTGTGTCTTAGAGAGAGAGATAATGAAGTTGTGTGCACTGTAAGGTGTTGTATGTCCTCCCACCAGCCTCCTCTGTTGTCATGGTGATGTTAAACCACTTTCTCACAAATCCAATAACGATTGAGTAAACATGACTGGTCATTCCATGCCTTTACAGGAAGCCAGGTTTCTGTGTTCAGTTCAACACAGTCCTCCTCCCCATTTGCTGGGTTGTCACGACCATTATCAGGTTGCTGTGAGTACCAGTAACTACAGGGTAAACAAATACAGAGAAAATAAAATATTAAAATGGTATTTTGTCACATGCGGGAAATACAACAGGTGTACACTTTACCATGAAATACTTAGTTATGGGTCCTTCCCAAAGAATGCAGAGTTAAGCAGTAGAAAATATATTAATTAAACATTTACTATATAAAAAAAGGAAAATATTACCACAAAATAAAAAGTGACTTGGCAATCAGGTAATAAACAGAGTAGCACAGTGAGTGTGAAATACTGTGAAAGTGTGTGTGGACGTGTTAAATGCTATTTCTATGGAGTTTAGGGATAAGGTTAGAGTTAGTGTTAGGATTAGAATTACATTAAGGGTTAGGAGCTATGGTTAGTTATATAGTTATGGTTAGGGTTAGGGTAAGGCTTAGGTTTAGGAGCTAGGGTTAGTTTTAGGGTTAGGGTAAGGAGCTATGGTTAGTTATATAGTTATGTTTAGGGTTAGTTTTAGGGTTAGGGTAAGGCGCTAGGCTTAGGTTTAGGAGCTAGGGTTAGTTTTAGGGTTAGGGTAAGGAGCTAGGGTTAGATTTAGGAGCTAGACTTAGTTTTAGGGTTATGGTCAGGGTTAGGTTTAGAGTAAGAGTACGGGTTAGGGTTAGGGGTTAGGGAAAATACGATTTTGAATGGGACTTAATTGTCGCATCATGTTTGAGTATCAGTGTAAGCATGTGTGAGTGTGTGGGTAGAGTCTAGTGAGTGTGTGTATAGAGTCTAGTGAATGTGTGGGTAGTGTCTAGTGAGTGTGTGGGTAGAGTCTAGTGAGTGTGTGGGTAGAGTCTAGTGAGTGTGTGGGTAGAGTCTAGTGAGTGTGTGGGTAGAGTCTAGTGAGTGTGTGGGTAGAGTCTAGTGAGTGTGTGGGTAGAGTCTAGTGAGTGTGTGGGTAGAGTCTAGTGAGTGTGTGGGTAGAGTCTAGTGAGGGTGTGGGTAGAGTCTAGTGAGTGTGTGGGTAGAGTCTAGTGAGTGTGTGGGTGGAGTCCAGTGAGTGTGTGGGTAGAGTCTAGTGAGTGTGTGGGTAGAGTCTAGTGAGTGTGTGGGTAGAGTCTAGTGAGTGTGTGTGGGTAGAGTCTAGTGAGTTTGCATAGAGTCAGTGTAAAAACATATTTTTAAAAGGGGGTCAATGTAAAAACAGACATGTTTTTTCAGCTTTAAATGGAGCACATACTTTTTTTGGACTAAGATCCAACATTTTATTTGTATTTTTAAACGTCATTTTAAGATATATCTTTAGTGCTTGTGGGATGACATCTTTGAACATGATTTGAAGCAACATGTAATTTGTTAAAAGTCTCTATCACACCTGGATGGTCAAATCTCACCTTGTAGTCATTGGATTATGAACAACCCAGAGAATCTGTCCTACTTTTTACACTGAGGTCAGTGCTATTATAGTATCTTTAGTGCTTGTGGGATGACATAATTGAACATGATTTTAGTCTGGTCTCTTACCTTGGGGTGGTCTTGGGGTTGTCAGTCAGTAATTAGAGCAGTCTGCTACACTGACCTTGGGGTGTCAGTGTTATTATAGAGCATTAGTCTCTTATCTTGGGGTTGTCTTAGTCTCTTACCTTGGGGTGGTCAGTGATATTAGAGCAGTAGTCTGTCACCTTGGGGTGATCAGTGTTATTATAGAGCAGTAGTCTCTTACCTTGGGGTGGTCAGTGGGGTGCCGTCCACCCATTTCCAGGTCCCCTCAGTAACAGAGTCAGTCAGACCAATCCAGGCTCTCTTATTAAAGCTTAAGAGAAACTCCTGTTGTTGAGAAAGATACTGATATTGTCAACTACACTGAAAGATACATTACTGACCAAGGTATGTTTGATTCACTCACTCACTCACTCACTCACTCACTCACTCTCACTCACTCACTCACTCACTCACTCACTCACTCACTCACTCACTCACTCACCTGTTCCAAATCACTGTTTATGATCACCAGGTCTGCTCCTCTCTTCAGACAGTCCTGTCTGCTCTCCTTCCAGGTTTTAGTCTCAGTAGACAGGAAGTACCAACTGGATTCCAACTTAATCTGCCAGCCTTCAGGACAGGTTTGTTCTACAACACAAAAACATATATTTCCATCTTGTTATTCGGCACCTATTATTGTAGAATACGAACACTGCATATTAGATACTGTATGTGATGTTATGATCATTTATCAGGTAAACTCACTCAGATTTGAGAACTTTGTCATGACATCATCTCTTTCCTTCTGTAGCTGGTCTCTCTCTTTAGTCAGGGTGTTGTAAGTGGTCTGTAGCTGGTCTTTCTCTACAGTCACATTGCCTCTGTTATCTGGAAAGCATTGATACATTTCCAGTATATCACAAAAGTGAGTACACCCCTCACATTTTTGTAAATATTTGAGTATATATTTTCATGTGACAACACTGAAGAAATGACACTTTGCTACAATGTAACGTAGTGAGTGTACAGCTTGTACAACAGTGTAAATTTGCTGTCCCCTCAAAATAACTTAAAAAAACAGCCATTCATGTCTAAACCGCTGGCAACAAAAGTGAGTACACCCCTAAGTGAAAATAGTTCTGCTGCTATTCTTGAGCAAGCTCTGTACTGGTGATGCCCTGATCCCGCAGCTGAATCAAATTTAGGAGATGGTCCCAGCGCTTGCTGGACTTAATTGGGTGTCCTGAAGCCTTCTTCACAACAGTTGAACCCCTCTTCTTGAAGTTATTGGTGATCCGATAAATGGTTGATTTAGGTGCAATCTTACTGGCAGTATGGGAGAAATGATGTATGGAATTATATATGGAAGATAATAAATAATGTAACATTTATAGAGTACATTTGCCATTCTGGTAAAAGGCATTATCTATTGTATAGGACAGGAAGCCAGAGTAAGGCCATGAGAGTATGGGACAGCTGGAAACACTAAAAATGGAGACACATAGACGCCTAGAATAGCTGGACATACAAAGGTCAGAGGGATATACAAAGGAGGGGGTCAGCCAAATGACCAACTGATGGATTATAGGCATAAATCACATATTCTTAGGACATGGAGATGCTGAAGGAATGACAGGGGAGACACATAAGTATGCTGATCTTAGACAACCACATGAAGAGAAGGCGACACATGGGCGCCAGGACAGCTGGACACACTAAAACGAGAGGAGACACACAGTCTGCTGATCCGAGATAAAAGACACACATGGAGTTAATTACAGGGTCAAAGCATATGGGATAGAGGGACGTATATTATCTTTAGGTCAAAGCAAGGGTCTTGTCATCATTATAATCTGATGGAAAGCAGATATGGGCTTTATTGGGCTGAACAAGCAGGATGCACGGATTGGGATGTAACTTCATTTGCATATGGGTGGGACTTATGTGGTATGGTATAACTCAGAGCGAGTACTCTGAAAAAGTGTGTGTGTTCCGCGGACCAATCACCGCTTGCGATACTGTTGTATTAAAAGTCTATTTTGATTTTCACAAAGTTCTTGATTGCGTCATATTTGAACCGATTTTCCACCACAGCAGCAATATCCTTGCCTGTGAAGCCCTTTGTTGTGCAAAGCAATGACGACGGCACATGTTTCCTTGCAGGTAACCATAGTTGGCAGAGGAAGAACAATGATTCCAAGCACCACCCTCCTTTTGAAGCTTCCAGTCTGTTATTTGAATTCAATCAGCATGACAGAGTGACATGCTGACATGATGTCAGCTGGTCCTTTTGTGGCAGGGATGAAATGCAGTGGAAATGTTTTTGGGGGATTCAGTTAATTTGCATGGCAAAGAGGGATTTTTCAATTAATTGCAATTCATCTGATCACTCTTCATAACATTCTGGAGTATATGCAAATTGCCATCATACAAACTGAGGCAGCAGACTTTGTTAAAATTCATATTTGTGTCATTCTAATATTTGTGTCATGTGTTATATAGCATCTATAAATGTATGTCATTCTTTAAAAGGGTTCATAAACGTGTCATAACTGTGTGACAATATCACCCATGTCGAATATGACATAACCACACTATTTTAAATAGGATATAAACATGTGCTTTATAAATAGTGACATGCTGTGCTGAAGTATGAAACACGCAAGTTATTTTCGATTAATCTCGTTCCCAGACACTTCCGCCCAAACGCTTGGAAGGTTGCGTAGATCAACGCATCACACTTGGCCTTCGTTAAGTTAGGTTAGGTTTAAAGTACATTTTAAGAAGAGAAATTAGGGCTTAGTCATGATTATTACTTTGTGGCTGTGTTAACTAGTGACGACCAGGGGGAAAGTATTTGCTAGCAACGGACATGGCCTAATGGGAAATATTTTACTCAGTTAGGTCACTTACATAGAATTCTATGGTCACTCCCACTAAGGCCAACTTTAAATGGTTGATATCCCAGGCTTATACTGTGCATTCAGAAAGTATTCAGACCCTTTGACTTTCTTACAGCCTTATTCTACAATGTATTAAATTGTTTTCTCCCTCATCAACCTACACACAATACCCCATAATGACAAAGCAAAACGTTTTTGAAACTTTATTAAAAATAAAAAACTGAAATATCACATTTACATAAGTATTCAGACCGTTTACTGTTTACTTTGTTGAAGCACCTTTGGCAGCGTTGAGACTTATTGGGTATGATGCTACAAGCTTGGCACATCTGTATTTGGGGAGTTTCTCCCATTTTCTCTGTAGATCCTCTCAACCTCTGTCAGGTTGGATGGGGAGCATCACTGCACAGCTATTTTCAAGTCTCTCCAGAGGTGTTCGATCGGGTTCAAGTCCGGGCTTTGGCTGGGCCACTGAAGGACATTCGGAGACTTGTCCCGAAGCCATTCCTGCGTTGTCTGTCATGTGCCTTTTACTGAGGAGTTGCTTTCGTCTCGCCACTCCAACATAAAGGCCTGATTGGTGAGTGCTGCCGAGATGGTTGTCCTTCTGGAAGGTTCTCCCATCTCCACAGAGGAAATCTGGAGCTTTGTCAGAGTGACCATCGGGTTATTGGTCGCCTCTCTGACCAAGGCCCTTCTCCCCTGATTGCTCAGTTTGGCCAGGCGTCCAGCTCTAGGAAGAGTCTTGGTGTTTCCAAACTCCTTCCATTTAGGAATGATGGAGGCCACTGTGTTCTTGGGGACCTTCAATGCTGCAGAAATGTCTTTGTACCCTTGCGCAGATCTGTGCCTCTACACAATTATGTCTCAGAGCTCTATGGACAATTCCTTTGACCTCGTGGCTTGGTTTTTGCTCTGACATGCACTGTCTACTGTGGGTGTCACGACTCCTGCCGTAGTTGGCTCCCCTGACTGTTCGGGCAGTGCTCGGCGGTCGTCGTCACCGATCACTTTTTCCTTTTTCTGTTTGTTTTGTCTAATTAGTTGCACCTGTGTCTAATTGTGTTTTCCTGTTGCACCTGTGTCTAATGTGCTTCCTTATTTAAGCCTAGTCTACCAGCCCTTGTTTTGTGCGGGATTATTTTTGTGTTATGTGTGGTGTCGTTGGGTGTGTTAGTGCTCCGGACCGTATACAGTGTGCTTTGGGTTGGTCAGTGTTTTCGCGCCCTGTGTTTAGGGCATTGCATTTTGGTGCCAAATTAAAGTGCACTTCTTCCCTTGGAACTCTCTGCTCTCTGCGCCTGATTCTTCCCTCACACACTCCGTCCCGCGTGACAATGGGACCTTATATCGACAGGTGTATGCCTTTCCAAATCATGTCCAATCAATTGAATTTAACACAAGTGGACTCCAACCAAGTTGTAGAAACACCTTAATGTGATCAATGGAAACAGGTTCCACCTGAGCTCAATTTCGAGTCTCATAGCAAAGATCTGAATACTGATGTAAATAAAGTATATATGTTGTTTTTATATATGTACAGTATATAGATTTGGAAAAAATTATTAGCCTGTGTTCCCTTTGTCATTATGCGGTATAGTGTGTAGATTGATTCAATATTTTCTTCTCCTCATCAATTTTAGAAAAAGGCTGTAACGTAACAAAATGTGGAAGTGTCTGAATACTTCCAGAATGCACTGTAGACATGGTTTGTGTACTCAAGTAGAGCTGATGCAGTTTTTTTGTTTTTGTTGTCACATTATTGGCAGTGCTTGACTTTGACTGAAATAGGTTTCAGTACGCAGTCCCAAATGGCACTCTGTTCCCTATATAGTGCACTGTCAAAAGTAGAGTGCTAATAGGGTGTCATTTGGGCCTCACTCACAGAAAGCCAGCCTCAGGGAGATGTTGAGAGTGACTTGTAGAACACACAGCACTCCTAAACACCCAGCAGCCAGCCTGTAGAGTCTTAGTCTTCTATCTGCAGAGAAACAGACACAGACACACCATCCTTATGATTACAAACAGAACAAACATCAAACACCCCTCCCCCAGATTTAGGGTTGGCAGCGAACGTTTGCTCAGGAGTGCTGTCATCTCAATTCTGATAAACAGGAAGCGACTTTATGAAGAAAATACCAAAATGACACAATATAGCTAAAGCATGACTTAAAGAGGCTATCTGCGATTGCTGCTTACATTTTTGGGACTTTGAAATGTATCATATTTACCTATTCATTCTTTATGAATTTAACTTTTAAATGCCTCATGAGCTTAGTTTAACTATGTAACCCCATCAGGACCCAAAATATAAGCTTGTTCTACCATGGAATTGATAACAAACCCTGTGTAACCTCAGATGGGTAAAACTATCATTCTGATCTAATGGATGGTCCGTCCTTGCATACATACTGTAGCTATGACTTACATACAGTACCAGACATACATACTGTAGCTATGACTTACATACAGTACCAGACATACATACTGTAGCTATGAATTACATACAGTACCAGACATACATACTGTAGCTATGAATTACATACAGTACCAGACATGCATACTGTAGCTATGAATTACATACAGTACCAGACATACATACTGTAGCTATGAATTACATACAGTACCAGACATACATACTGTAGCTATGAATTACATACAGTACCAGTCATACATACTGTAGCTATGAATTACATACAGTACCAGACATGCATACTGTAGCTATGACTTACATACAGTACCAGACATACATACTGTAGCTGAATTACATACAGTACCAGACATACATACTGTAGCTATGAATTACATACAGTACCAGACATACATACTGTAGCTATGAATTACATACAGTACCAGACATGCATACTGTAGCTATGAATTACATACAGTACCAGTCATACATACTGTAGCTATGAATTACATACAGTACCAGACATACATACTGTAGCTATGAATTACATACAGTACCAGACATGCATACTGTAGCTATGAATTACATACAGTACCAGACATACATACTGTAGCTATGACTTACATACAGTACCAGACATACATACATACTGTAGCTATGAATTACATACAGTACCAGACATACATACTGTAGCTATGAATTACATACAGTACCAGTCATACATACTGTAGCTATGAATTACATACAGTACCAGACATGCATACTGTAGCTATGACTTACATACAGTACCAGACATACATACTGTAGCTATGAATTACATACAGTACCAGACATACATACTGTAGCTATGAATTACATACAGTACCAGACATGCATACTGTAGCTATGAATTACATACAGTACCAGACATACATACTGTAGCTATGAATTACATACAGTACCAGTCATACATACTGTAGCTATGAATTACATACAGTACCAGACATGCATACTGTAGCTATGACTTACATACAGTACCAGACATACATACTGTAGCTATGAATTACATACAGTACCAGACATACATACTGTAGCTATGAATTACATACAGTACCAGACATGCATACTGTAGCTATGAATTACATACAGTACCAGACATACATACTGTAGCTATGAATTACATACAGTACCAGACATACATACTGTAGCTATGAATTACATACAGTACCAGACATGCATACTGTAGCTATGAATTACATACAGTACCAGTCATACATGGCTCTGTCTGTGAATTGCATACAGTACCAATCATACATACTGTAGCTATGAATTACATACAGTACCAGTCTTACATACTGTAGCTCTGTCTATGAATTACATACAGTACCAGACATACATACTGTAGCTATGAATTACATACAGTACCAGACATACATACTGTAGCTATGAATTACATACAGTACCAGACATACATGGCTCTGTCTGTGAATTACATACAGTACCAATCATACATACTGTAGCTATGAATTACATACAGTACCAGTCTTACATACTGTAGTTCTGTCTATGAATTACATACAGTACCAGTCATACATACTGTAGCTATGAATTACATACAGTACCAGACATGCATACTGTAGCTATGAATTACATACAGTACCAGTCATACATACTGTAGCTATGAATTACATACAGTACCAGACATGCATACTGTAGCTATGACTTACATACAGTACCAGACATACATACTGTAGCTATGAATTACATACAGTACCAGACATACATACTGTAGCTATGAATTACATACAGTACCAGACATACATACTGTAGCTATGAATTACATACAGTACCAGACATGCATACTGTAGCTATGAATTACATACAGTACCAGTCATACATACTGTAGCTATGAATTACATACAGTACCAGACATACATACTGTAGCTATGAATTACATACAGTACCAGACATGCATACTGTAGCTATGAATTACATACAGTACCAGTCATACATACTGTAGCTATGAATTACATACAGTACCAGTCATACATACTGTAGCTATGAATTACATACAGTACCAGACATGCATACTGTAGCTATGAATTACATACAGTACCAGTCATACATGGCTCTGTCTGTGAATTGCATACAGTACCAATCATACATACTGTAGCTATGAATTACATACAGTACCAGTCTTACATACTGTAGCTCTGTCTATGAATTACATACAGTACCAGACATACATACTGTAGCTATGAATTACATACAGTACCAGTCTTACATACTGTAGTTCTGTCTATGAATTACATATAGTACCAGTCGTACATACTGTAGTTCTGTCTATGAATTGCATACAGTACCAGTCTTACATACTGTAGTTCTGTCTATGAATTACATATAGTACCAGTCGTACATACTGTAGTTCTGTCTATGAATTACATACAGTACCAGTCGTACATACTGTAGTTCTGTCTATGAATTGCATACAGTACCAGTCTTACATACTGTAGTTCTGTCTATGAATTACATACAGTACCAGTCATACATACTGTAGTTCTGTCTATGAATTACATACAGTACCAGTCGTACATACTGTAGTTCTGTCTATGAATTGCATACAGTACCAGTCTTACATACTGTAGTTCTGTCTATGAATTACATACAGTACCAGTCTTACATACTGTAGTTCTGTCTATGAATTTGAGAGTGGTTACATTTCTGCAACATACATTGTTTTGAACGTTTCTCTGAGTGGATAAAACAGGCAGGTCACCAGGTGCACAGAGCCTGTTTCAGGTTACTAGACCCTCAGCTGTTTACCAAAAACACTGGTGGGGTATCCACTGTGTTGTTGTTTACATTTTTTTTTATTTTCAATTGATCTTTTTAAATAGTTGTACATAGTTCCAATAACTGAAGTGAAAAAAAAGTATTAAATTGAAGCATTTTAGTGTATGAGACCCCAGCAGGTTGTAAACCTCAGGCACTGTACCAACTGAACCACACAGAAGACAGAACAATAAAACATGTACAAGCATTTTTCTATGATGTGCTATTAGTGTGTGTGCACATGCCAGAATACGTGTGTTCTTTCGGTTTGTGCGCTCATACCTGTCTCCATCTGTGTGTGTGTGAGAGAGAGAAAGATAATTCTTTGTACCTGAGAGATGGGTCTCAGTCTTCACGCTCCTCGTTGCTCTGTTGTCTTGATTAACTTCTTTTAATTCAATCACCTGTTTGTTGACGTAGTCGGCCATCTTAACTAACTGTACCGAATATCAATGATTAAACCAATCAATCAATTAACCTCTTTAATTTATTAATCACATAATTCAGACTGTCTGAATTGTTGTGGTATATATGATTTTAACTTTTACTTATAGTATTATCTTACTAATGATTACCTTTCTGACTGACTCCTAATGGTAATATCTACTGTATGATTACCTTTCTAACAGACTCCTAATGGTAATATCTACTGTATGATTACCTTTCTGACTGACTCCTAATGGTAATATCTACTGTATGATTACCTTTCTGACTGACTCCTAATGGTAATATCTACTGTAATGATTACCTTTCTAACTGACTCCTAATGGTAATATCTACTGTATGATAACCTTTCTAACTGACTCCTAATGGTAATATCTACTGTATGATTCTAACTTCAGAGACTAGTAGTTGAGTAGTTGCTCTGATATGCGTCTCCATTGGTGTCTCTGTCTGTCTGTGGTCGACTGCAGTTGAAAGAATGTTTTAAGTATCCAATCACTTTCAAGCAAGACGTCATATTTCGCAATAACTATATGTGACATTGTTCGTAAGGATGTGAAATTATGGCTCGTACTCCGTGACTCACATTCAATCAGGAAGCTGGTAGAACTCAGAGATTGTTCCTTTATTTACTCATCTGTGCCTTTGTTCTTCTTATTATAAAGTTATTTATAATAATTGATCATGAAAAAAAAATGTCATTGGAAGTCATATGACATGTTGCTAATAAAAAGAGCTAGAGAGAGAGATGTGTACAGTCTACAAGAAATGATACATAATGAACTGTACATTTTAACATTGACAACAGCTTGAGTGATATATTCCCAATTTGTTTTGTATGTGTGTGTGTGTGTGTGTGTGTGTGTGTGTGTGTGTGTGTGTGTGTGTGTGTGTGTGTGTGTGTGTGTGTGTGTGTGTGTGTGTGTGTGTGTGTGTGTGTGTGTGTGTGTGTGTGTGTGTGTGTGTGTGTGTGTGTGTGTGTGCACATGCCTTTCTCTCCAACTTCTCGTTCGTACAGCCATTCTACCAACATATATGATCATTCTTCAGATACAGTAAAGAGTTCCTTCAACAGCAGTACCTACAAAGATCCATCTAGAGGTCATCTAGAGGTGTGAAGGCACTGACAAAAAGGCGGAGGAGGAGGGGAAGTGTGCAACCTGCAAACAAAGGACCAGACGAGCGTTGGCACACTGTCCTCCACGTGTTGAACATTATAGTTTCAACAATCTGAGGCTACACAGTGAACACCCTGCCGGGACTGGAACAATGGAACCACTCTTAAATGCATAGACAGAACTATGCATGCAAGGACTGATCCTCCACGAGTTGAACATTATAGTTTCAACAATCTGAGGCTACACAGTGTACACCCTGCCGGGACTGGAACAATGGAACCACTCTTAAATGCATAGACAGAACTATGCATGCAAGGACTGATCCTCCACGAGTTGAACATTATAGTTTCAACAATCTGAGGCTACACAGTGTACACCCTGCCGGGACTGGAACAATGGAACCACTCTTAAATGCATAGACAGAACTATGGTAGAACAAGCTTATATTTTGGGTCCTTAGAAAGTTAAACTAATCTCATGAGACATTTACAGAATAAGCTACATACAAGAATCAATGGGGAAATATTATTCATTTAAAAGTAGAAAATAAAAGATGATGTTGCAATCACAGATAGACCCTTTAACTCATGCTTCGGCTCTATTGTGAAATTTTGGTAATTTATTCATACAGTAGCTTCCTGTTTATCAGATTTGAGATGACCACAAGGTTGAGCAAACTGTTGCTGCCTACCCTCAATCGAATGAAAACCAATGGAAATGTTTGGCTTTCAGAATTCTAATCATAATCATTAGTGATGTGTTTCTGTAACTGTGTGTGTGTGTGTGTGTGTGTGTGTGTGTGTGTGTGTGTGTGTGTGTGTGTGTGTGTGTGTGTGTGTGTGTGTGTGTGTGTGTGTGTGTGTGTGTGTGTGTGTGTGTGTGTGTGTGTGTGTGTGTGTGTGTGTGTGTGTGTGTGTTCCTCTGCGGATGGAAGCCTAATACTACAGACTGGCTGCTGTGTGTTCGACAAGTAACTCTCAAAATCTCCCTGAGACTGGCTTTCTGTAGGTGAGTCTGTGTCCCAAATTACACTCCATTAGTGCACTTTTCAAACGTAGTACACTAATATAGGGGATAGCATGCCATTTGGGAATCTAGGGTGTCATTTGGGACCCTATTCCATGTATAGTGCATTACTTTAACCCTGGCCGATATGATAGATATGTATTTATTATCACACTATAATTCTGTTCACACAAAGCAAGGATCACAATTCGGACCAGCAGTGTTTCAAAATTGTTGACACACAAAACATGTATGAAAATACCACAACCACAGTGTCCCAAATATCATCCTATCCTCTTTAAAGTACACTCCTTTTAACACGGGCACTTAAGGCTTTGGTCAAAAGCAGCTCACCATATAAGGAGTATAGTGTCATTTGGAACACATCACAGGAACTTCTCTTTTCTTTCTTTCAGCCCGTTCTAATGAAGAGAGAAAACATTTAGAGGCCTGTTACAACACCACTGGTCTGGAGCAAGACAGAGACCAAACAGATACCAGTAGAGGTATCATTGACCTGTGTACAGACAGATACCAGTAGAGGTATCATTGACCTGTGTACAGACAGATACCAGTAGAGGTATCATTAACCTGTGTAGAGACAGATACCAGTAGAGGTATCATTGACCTGTGTACATACAGATACCAGTAGAGGTATCATTGACCTGTGTACAGACAGATATCAGTAGAGGTATCATTGACCCGTGTACAGACAGATACCAGTAGAGGTATCATTGACCTGTGTACAGACAGATACCAGTAGAGGTATCATTGACCTGTGTACAGACAGATACCAGTCCCGGACGAACCGAAACCAGTTACTGAGCTGAGAGAGACCAGTTACAGAGAAAGAGAGACCAGTTAGAGGAGCGTTACATTACCCTGACTAAAGAAAGAGACCGGTTTAGTGACAGGGTCAGTCTGTCAGTTTGTTCATACTCTAGGTTCTGAGAGAGTGATCAGTCTAACTCTGTGTTGTTCATACTCTAGGTTCTGAGAGAGTGGTCAGTCTAACTCTGTGTTGTTCATACTCTAGGTTCTGAGAGAGTGGTCAGTCTAACTCTGTGTTGTTCATACTCTGGGTTCTGAGAGAGTGGTCAGTCTAACTGTGTTGTTCATACTGAGAGAGTGGCCAGTATATTTCTGTTGTTTCTACTGCAGGTATTGGAGGAGTGGAGAGCCTAATGGTGGTGCAGTGTAGAACTGTGTGGTGGTACCTTACTGGTCATCAGGCCAAGGAGAATGGTGGGACGATCAGTGTTCCAATCGAGAGTAGTGGATCTGTGAAAAAGGCTCTTCATCACACACACACACACACACACACACACACACACACACACACACACACACACACACACACACACACACACACACACACACACACACACACACACACACACACACACACACACACACAGAATCATGTACGCACACAAAACAAATTAGGTATATAATACTCAATACCTATTGTCAATCTTAAGATGTACAGTTAATTATGTAACATTTATTGTGGACTGTACACAAGTCTCTCTCTTTCCCTCTTTTTATTAGCAACATGTCATGTGACTTTATTTTTTCATTTTTTTTAATGATCAATTATTATAAATAACTTTTATTATAAGAAGAACAAAGGCACAGATGAGTAAATAAAGGAACAATCTCTGATTTTTACCAGCTTCCTGATTGAATGTGAGTCACGAAGTGCGAGCCATGATGTCACTTCCTTACGAACAATGTCACATATAGTTATTGCGGAATATAACATCTTGCTTGAAAGAGATTGCATACTTAAAACGTTCTTTCTACTGCAGTCGACCACAGGCAGACAGAGACACCAATGGAGACGCACATCAGACAACAACTTGTCATTGAAGTTAGAATCATACAGTAGACATTAGTCTGTTAGAAAGGTAATCATACAGCAGACATTAGTCTGTTAGAAAGGTAATCATACAGTAGAAGTAAGTTAATACTATAAGTAAAAGTAAAAATCATATATATTACAATGAAAGGTCAGACAGTCTGAATTAGTTGATTCATTGATTGATTGGGGTCATCGTTGATATTCGGTACGGTTAGTTAAGATGGCCGACTACGTCAACAAACAGGTGATTGAATTAAAAGAAGTTAATCAAGAATACCAGAATAGAGCAACGAGGAGCGTGAAGACTGAGACCCATCTCTCAGGTACAAAGAATTATCTTTCTCTTTCACACACTCACACACACACAGATGCAGACAGGTATGAGCGCACAAACCGAAAGCACACACATATTATGGCACGTGCAAACACACTAATAGCACATCATAGAAAAATGCTTGTTCATTTTTTATTGTTCTGTCTTCTGTGTGACCGCAACCTGCTGGGGTCACATACACTAAATGCATAATTTCAATATTATTTTTTACTTCAGTTGTTGGAACTATGTAGAACTATTTAAAAAGATCAATTGAAAATATAAAATGTAAACAACAGCACAGTGGATACCCCACCAGTGTTTTTGGTAAACAGCTGAGGGTCTAGTAACCTGAAACAGGCTCTGTGCACCTGGTGACCTGCCCATTTTTCCCTCAAGAAACGTAACCACTCTCAATAACAATTACGCTGCAGAAATGTAACCACTCTCAAATTCATAGACAGAACTATGTATGACTGGTACTGTATGTAATTCATAGACAGAACTACAGTATGTATGACTGGTACTGTATGTAATTCATAGACAGAACTATGTATGACTGGTACTGTATGTAATTCATAGACAGAGCTATGAATGGCTGGTACTGTATGTAATTCATAGCTACAGTATGTATGTCTGGTACTGTATGTAATTCATAGACAGAACTATGTATGTCTGGTACTGTATGTAATTCATAGCTACAGTATGTATGACTGGTCTGTATGTAAGTCATAGCTACAGTATGTATGACTGGTCTGTATGTAAGTCAGAGCTACAGTATGTTTGACTGGTACTGTATATAATTCATAGACAGAACTATGTATGAACTAACTATGTATGAACTAACTATGTTTGCAGTTCTGTGGTAGAAGAAGCTTATATTTTGGGTTCTGATGGGGTTAGAAAGTTAAACTAAGCTCATGAGGCATTTACAGTAGAAGTTACATTCATGAAGAATGAATAGGTAAATATTATACATTTCAAAATCCCAACAATGTAAGCAGCAATCACAGATAGCCTCTTTATGTCATGCTTTAGCTATATTGTGTAATTTTGGCTTCCTGTTTATCAGAATTGAGATGACAGCACTCTTGAGCAAACGTTCGCTGCCAACCCTAAATCGGGGGGAAGGGGGCTTGGTTGTCAGAATTCTAATCATAGTCAGTAGTGATGTAGGATGTTGTATGTTGTTTATTCTGTTTGTAATCATAATGTAGGATTGTGTGTGTGTGTGTGTGTGTGTGTGTGTGTGTGTGTGTGTGCGTGCGTGCGTGCGTGCCTGCCTGCCTGCCTGCCTGCCTGCCTGCCTGCCTGCCTGCCTGCCTGCCTGCCTGCCTGCCTGCCTGCCTGCCTGTGTTCCTCTGCAGATGAAAGACTAAGACTCTACAGGCTGGCTGCTGGGTGTTTAGGAGTGCTGTGTGTTCTACAAGTCACTCTCAACATCTCCCTGAGACTGGCTTTCTGTGAGTGAGGCTTTGTCCCAACTGATACCCCACTATCACAGTACTTTTGACATTGCACTATATAGGGAATAGGGTGCCATTTGGGACTGCGTACTGAAACCTATTTCAGTCGAAGTCAAGCACTGCCAATAATGTGACAACAAAAACAAAAGAACTGCATCAGCTCTACTTGAGTACAAAAATCATGTCTACAGTGCATTCTGGAAGTATTCACACGTCCTTACATGTTGTTACGTTACAGCCTCATTATAAAATTGATGAGAGAAGAAAAAACGGAATCAATCAACACACAATGACAATACCGCATAATGACAAATTGAAAATAGGTTAATAGAATATTTTCCAAATGTATAAAAAAACAAAAACATAAATACCTTATTTACATAAGTATTCAGACTCTTTGCTGTGAGACTCGAAATTGAGCTCAGGTGCATCCTGTTTCCATTGATCTTCCTTGAGATGCTTCTAGAACTTGATTGAACTCCACCTGTGGTAAATTCAATTGATTGGACGTGATTTGGAAAGGTACACACCTGTCTATATAAGGTCTTACAGTTGACAGAGCATGGCAGAGCAAAAACCAAGCCATGAGGTCAAAGGAATTGTCCATAGAGCTCTGAGACAGGATTGTGCTGAGATACAGATCTGGGGAAGGGTACAAATACATTTCTGCAGCATTGAAGGTCCCTAAGAACACAGTGGCCTCCATCATTCCTAAATGGAAGAATTTGGGAAACACCAAGGCTCTTGCTATAGCTGGCAGTCAGGGACGTGACGGCCAGGTGCTTCAACAAAAGTACTCTGACAGAACTCCAGAGTTCCTCTGTGGAGATGGGAGAACCTTCCAGATGGACAACCATCTATGCAGCACTCACTAATCAGGCCTTTATGGTGGAGTGGCCAGACGGAAGCCACTCCTCAGTAAAAGGCACATGACAGACAACGCAGGAATGGCTTCAGGACAAGACTCTGAATGTCCTTCAGTGGCCCAGTCAAAGCCTGAACTTGAACCGAATCGAACACCTCTGGAGAGACTTGAAAATAGCTGTGCAGCAATGCTCCCCATCCAACCTGACAGAGGTTGAGAGGATCTACAGAGAAACATGGGATAAACTCCCCAAATACAGGTGTGCCAAGCTTGTAACCAATAATCATACCCAATAAGTCTCGAGGCTGTAATCGCTGCCAAAGGTGCTTCAACAAAGTACTGAGTAAAGGGTCTGAATAATAAAAGTACATTTGATATTTCTGTTTTATTATTTTTAATCTTGGAACTACCCATTTCGGATCCGGGAGAATTGTCAGCAACTACACTAATTAGCATAGCTCAATGGTCAAATAATCTTACTAGAAAATATTTATATTCATGAAAATCACAAGTGAAATATATTGGAACACAGCTTAGCCTTTTGTTAATCACCCTGTCATCTCAGATTTTCAAAATATTTTATTTATTTGATTTATTTCACCTTTATTTAACCAAGTAGGCAAGTTGAGAACAAGTTATAATTTACAATTGCGACCTGGCCAAGATAAAGCAAAGCAGTTCGACAGATACAACGACACAGAGTTACACATGGAGTAAAACAAACATACAGTCAATAATACAGTATAAACAAGTCTATATACAATTTGAGCAAATGAGGTGAGAAGGGAGGTAAAGGCAAAAAAGGCCATGGTGGCAAAGTAAATACAATATAGCAAGTAAAACACTGGAATGGTAGTTTTGCAATGGAAGAATGTGCAAGGTAGAAATAAAAATAATGGGGTGCAAAGGAGCAAAATAAATTAATTAATTAAATACAGTTGGGAAAGAGGTAGTTGTTTGGGGTAAATTATAGGTGGGCTATGTACAGGTGCAGTAATCTGTGAGCTGCTCTGACAGTTGGTGCTTAAAGCTAGTGAGGGAGATAAGTGTTTCCAGTTTCATTGGCAGCAGAGAACTGGAAGGAGGTGCAGCCAAAGAAAGAATTGGTTTTGGGGGTGACTAGAGAGATATACCTGCTGGAGCGTGTGCTACAGGTGGGGAATGCTATGGTGACCAGCGAGCTGAGATAAGGGGGGGACTTTACCTAGCAGGGTCTTGTAGATGACATAGAGCCAGTGGGTTTGGCGACGAGTATGAAGCGAGGGCCAGCCAACGAGAGCTTACAGGTCGCAATGGTGGGTAGTATATGGGGCTTTGGTGACAAAACGGATTGCACTGTGATAGACTGCATCCAATTTGTTGAGTAGGGTATTGAACCCTGTGGCACCCCAAGAATTGAACCCTGTGGCACCCCCATAGAGACTGCCAGAGGTCCGGACAGCAGACCCTCCGATTTGACACACTGTCACCAACTACTTCTCTGATAGAGTTCAGTGTGTCAAATCGGAGGGTCTGCTGTCCGGACCTCTGGCAGTCTCTATGGGGGTGCCACAGGGTTCAATTCTTGGACCGACTCTCTTCTCTGTATACATCAATGAGGTCGCTCAAAAGTTTTGGAAACTCTAGATTGTTTTCTATCCTAAGCTATCAATTATATGCATATTCTAGCATCTGGTCCTGAGAAATAGGCAGTTAACTTTGGGAACGTTATTTTTCCAAAAATAAAAATAGTGCCCCCCTAGCTTAAAGTTGTACACATTTCTACAAAACTGTTTATGCTTTGTCATTATGAGGTATTGTGTTCAGATTGATGAGGGGAGAAAACAATTTAATACATTGTAGAATAAGGCTGTAAGAAAGTCAAAGGGTCTGAATACTTTCTGAATGCACAGTATAAGCCTGGGATATCAACCATTCAAAGTTGACCTTAGTGGGAGTGACCATAGAATTATATGTAAGTGACCTAACTGAGTAAAATATTTGCCTGCCATTAGGCCATGTCCTTTGCTAACCTAACATAACTAATGAAAGCCAAGTTTGATGTGTGTATCTTCTGACCATTTGGGCGGAAGTGTCTGGGAACGAGATTAGGTGTCATCTAAACTTAACTTTACAGCTTGTTTCTTCCTTCAGCACAACTTGTCCCCCTTTATATGTTTATATCATATTCAACATAGTGGGTTATGTCACATAGTGGGTTATGTCACACTTTATAAAGCATGACATATACTTACAGATGCTACAGTGCCTTGCGAAAGTATTCGGCCCCCTTGAACTTTGCGACCTTTTGCCACATTTCAGGCTTCAAACATAAACATATAAAACTGTATTTTTTTGTGAAGAATCAACAACAAGTGGGACGCAATCATGAAGTGGAACGCCATTTATTGGATATTTCAAACTTTTTTAACAAATCAAAAACTGAAAAATTGGGCGTGCAAAATTATTTAGCCCCCTTAAGTTAATACTTTGTAGCTCCACCTTTTGCTGCGATTACAGCTGTAAGTCGCTTGGGGTATGTCTCTGCCAATTTTGCACATCGAGAGACGGAATTTATTTCCCATTCCTCCTTGCAAAACAGTTCGAGCTCAGTGAGGTTGGATGGAGAGCATTTGTGAACAGCAGTTTTCAGTTCTTTCCACAGATTCTCGTTTGGATTCAGGTCTGGACCTTGACTTGGCCGTTCTAACACCTGGATATGTTTATTTTTGAACCATTCCATTGTAGATTTTGCTTTATGTTTTGGATCATTGTCTTGTTGGAAGACAAATCTCCGTCCCAGTCTCAGGTCTTTTGCAGACTCTATCAGGTTTTCTTCCAGAATGGTCCTGTATTTGGCTCCATCCATCTTCCCATCAATTTTAACCATCTTCCCTGTCCCTGCTGAAGAAAAGCAGGCCCAAACCATGATGCTGCCACCACCATGTTTGACAGTGGGGATGGTGTTTTCAGGGTGATGAGCTGTGTTGCTTTTACGCCAAACATAACGTTTTGCATTGTTGCCAAAAACGTTCAATTTTGGTTTCATCTGACCAGAGCACCTTCTTCCACATGTTTGGTGTGTCTCCCAGGTGGCTTGTGGCAAACTTTAAACAACACTTTTTATGGATATCTTTAAGAAATGGCTTTCTTCTTGCCACTCTTCCATAAAGGCCAGTTTTGTGCAATATACGACTGATTGTTGTAATATGGACAGAGTCTCCCACCTCAGCTGTAGATCTCTGCAGTTCATCCAGAGTGATCATGGGCCTCTTGGCTGCATCTCTGATCAGTCTTCTCCTTGTATGAGCTGAAAGTTTAGAGGGACGGCCAGGTCTTGGTAGATTTGCAGTGGTCTGATACTCCTTCCATTTCAATATTATCGCTTGCACAGTGCTCCTTGGGATGTTTAAAGCTTGGGAAATATTTTTGTATCCAAATCCGGCTTTAAACTTCTTCACAACAGTATCTCAGACCTGCCTGGTGTGTTCCTTGTTCTTCATGATGCTCTCTGCACTTTTAACGGACCTCTGAGACTATCACAGTGCAGGTGCATTTATACGGAGACTTGATTACACACAGGTGGATTGTATTTATCATCATTAGTAATTTAGGTCAACATTGGATCATTCAGAGATCCTCACTGAACTTCTGGAGAGAGTTTGCTGCACTGAAAGTAAAGGGGCTGAATAATTTTGCACGCCCAATTTTTCAGTTTTTGATTTGTTAAAAAAGTTTGAAATATCCAATAAATGTCGTTCCACTTCATGATTGTGTCCCACTTGTTGTTGATTCTTCACAAAAAAAATACAGTTTTATATCTTTATGTTTGAAGCCTGAAATGTGGCAAAAGGTCGCAATGTTCAAGGGGGCCGAATACTTTCGCAAGGCACTGTAAATAACACATTTATGAATTGCTTATGAAAGCATGAGGAAGGCTGTATAAAAGCCTTTATAAACTGAATGTAATTTAAAGCAGGACCATGAAGGTATACTGTGTATTCTGAAGTTATTATTTGAGAGCATTGAAGAATAAATCCCGATCAGTGAAAGAATGATTGATCTAGCTAACTAGCAGATTTACATCAAGCATCAACATCAATGATCAGCTGATAGTCTGTCCTCTTTTCCTGATGTCCATCATGTCTTTGGTAACCAGTGGTGGAGTGATATTTGTTTATGACATCATCATGTCTTAATCAAAGTTTGTACCGACAGATGGCCCCTTTTTAATCTCTTTATAGAATATATCTAAAATGCATCCTTAGATTACGTCTGACTATATCCACATTGTCTCAATATCATGTTATTTTTTTAACACCTTCCTACACCAAGATAGGCATACCTCATTTCAAAATAGACTGTAAACATCCATGTCAATCTTGAATGATAATTCATCACGTTTAACTGGTGAAATGTCCAAACTGCATGTCAATCATCTGTCATTATCATGGGAATATACATTTAGATATTATTGAATTACTGTTTGGTGAGTGAATTAAGTATAAGCTATATGTATCAATCCTTTCCAGATAACAGAGGCAATGAGACTGAAGAGAGAGACCAGCTACAGACCAGTTACAACACCCTGACTATAGAGAGAGACCAGCTACAGAAGGAAAGAGATGATCTCATGAGAAAGTGTTCTATTCTGAGTGAGTTTAACTGATAAATGATCAAAACATCACATATCTAATATGCAGTTTCAATAATAGGTGCAGAATAATAAGATGGAAATGCATGTTATTTTCTTGTAGAACAAACCTGTCCTGAAGGCTGGCAGAAGTTTGAATCCAGTTGGTACTTCCTGTCTACTGTGAAAAAACCCTGGGGGGAAAGCAGGCAGGACTGTCTGATGAGAGGAGCAGACCTGGTGATCGTAAACAGTGATAAGGAACAGGTGAGAGAATCAAACATCTCTTGGTCAGGAATGTATCTTCCAGTATTTAACACATGTTGACTAAAGTAGTTGACAACATCAGTATATTTCTCACCAATAGGAGTTTCTCTTCAGCTTCAATAAGAGAGCCTGGATTGGTCTGACTGACTCTGTTACTGAGGGGACCTGGAAATGGGTGGACGGCACCCCACTGACCACCCCAAGGTAAGAGACTACTGCTCTATAATAACACTGACCACCCCAAGGTAAGAGACTACTGCTCTATAATAACACTGACCTCCCCAAGGTAAGAGACTACTGCTCTATAATAACACTGACCTCCCCAAGGTAAGAGACTACTGCTCTATAATAACACTGACCTCCCCAAGGTAAGAGACTACTGCTCTATAATAACACTGACCACCCCAAGGTAAGAGACTACTGCTCTATAATAACACTGACCACCCCAAGGTAAGAGACTACTGCTCTATAATAACACTGACCTCCCCAAGGTAAGAGACTACTGCTCTATAATAACACTGACCTCCCCAAGGTAAGAGACTACTGCTCTATAATAACACTGACCTCCCCAAGGTAAGAGACTACTGCTCTATAATAACACTGACCACCCCAAGGTAAGAGACTACTGCTCTATAATAACACTGACCACCCCAAGGTAAGAGACTACTGCTCTATAATAACACTGACCACCCCAAGGTAAGAGACTACAGCTCTATAATAACAATAACCACATTGTAATGAGTAGGACTGATTATCTGTGTTGTTCATAATTCAAAGACCACAAGGTGAGAATTGACCATCCAGGTGTGATAGACACCTTTAACAAATTACATGTGGCTTCAAATCATGTTCATAGATGTCATTCCACGAGCACTAAAGATATATCTTAAAATATCATTAAAAAAACAGATAAAGTGTTGGTTCTTGTTCCAAATAAGGCAATGCTCCTTTTAAATCTGAAAAAACATGTCTGTATTTACATTGACACCTTTTACTTGTGTTTTACATTGACTCTCTTGCACTGACTCTATGTACACTCACTAGACTCTACCCACACACTCACTAGACTCTACCCACACACTCACTAGACTCTACCCACACACTCACTAGACTCTACCCACTCACTCACAAGACTCTACCCCCACACACTCACAAGACTCTACCCCCACACACTCACAAGACTCTACCCACACACTCACTAGACTCTACCCACACACTCACTAGACTCTACCCACTCACTCACTAGACTCTACCCCCACACACTCACTAGACTCTACACACACTCACTAGACTCTACCCACATACTCACTAGACTCTACCCACACACTCACTAGACTCTACCCACACACTCACCAGACTCTACCCACTCACTCACAAGACTCTACCCCCACACACTCACAAGACTCTACCCCCACACACTCACAAGACTCTACCCACACACTCACTAGACTCTACCCACACACTCACTAGACTCTACCCACTCACTCACTAGACTCTACCCCCACACACTCACTAGACTCTACACACACTCACTAGACTCTACCCACATACTCACTAGACTCTACCCACACACTCACTAGACTCTACCCACACACTCACCAGACTCTACCCACTCACTCACAAGACTCTACCCCCACACACTCACAAGACTCTACCCCCACACACTCACAAGACTCTACCCACACACTCACTAGACTCTACCCACACACTCACTAGACTCTACCCACTCACTCACTAGACTCTACCCCCACACACTCACTAGACTCTACACACACTCACTAGACTCTACCCACATACTCACTAGACTCTACCCACACACTCACTAGACTCTACCCACACACTCACCAGACTCTACCCACTCACTCACAAGACTCTACCCCCACACACTCACAAGACTCTACCCACACACTCACTAGACTCTACCCACACACTCACTAGACTCTACCCACACACTCACTAGACTCTACCCACACACTCACTAGACTCTACCCACACACTCACTAGACTCTACCCACACACTCACTAGACTCTACCCACACACTCACTGGACAACACCCACACACTAACTAGACTCTACCCACACACTCACTAGACTCTACCCACATACTCACTAGACTCTACCCACACACTCATTAGACTCTACCCACACACACTCACTCACTGGACTCTACCCACACACTCACTGGACTCTACCCACACACTCACTAGACTCTACCCACACACACTCACTCACTAGACTCTACCCACACACTCACACATACTTACACTGATACTGAAATACATGTACACACAAAACACACACACGTATATTGACGCCACAAATCAGTCCCATTTAAAATCTTATTTCCCTTACCCGTCCTCTTACTCTTACCCTAACCCTAACCTTAAACCTAAAACTAAGCCTAACCCTAACCTTAACCCTAACCTTAACCCTAAAACTAACCCTAACCCTATACTAATTCTAACCTTAACCCTAAACCCCCTCGAAATAGTATTTTTAACACACAGACACACACACACACACACACTTTCACATTCTTTCACATTATTCACACTCACTTTGCAACTCTGTTTATTACCTATCCTAACCGCCTGGTCACTTTTCATTCTGTGTTAATATTTTCATTTTTTTATTTAGCAAATGTTTTATCAATTTATTACTTAATATTTAACTCTGTATTGTTGGGGATTGACCCGTAACTAAGCATTTCATGGTAAAGTCTACACCTGTTGTATTTTGCGCATGTGACAAAATATGATTTTTATTATTTTATTTCCTGTCTTGTTTACCCTGTAGTTACTGGCACTCACAGCAGCCTGATAATGGTGGTGACAACCCAGCAAATCGGAAGGAGGACTGTGTTGAGCTGAACACGGAAACATGGCGTCCTGTAAAGGCATGGAATGACCTGTCATGTTTACTCAATCGTTACTGGATTTGTGAGAAAGTGGTTTAACATCACCATGACAACAGAGGAGGCTGGTGGGAGGACGCGCACACATACAGCACCTTACAGTGCACACAACTTCATTCTCTCTCTCTCTAAGACGCACCAACACACTGCTGGTACTGCACTGAGGGGCAAAACAACCTGATAATGGCGGAGTACCAAGATATAACTAGGACTGTGCTGATGGTAATATTGGGTATTCTGAACCTGTATATAAATATTCTGACATATCATTTACCTCTCAACATAACTGGATTTGTGAAGAGTTATACAGCAGCTCATTATATAGTAGTGCTACAGTGCAAATGCATCTCTCTCTAGTTAAACAGTGTGTAGACATACTGTCATCTGTAAAATGCTTGCTGGGCTTTAAACCCAGCAGGCCCGCCGGCTTTTGTTTTGTTTTTCTGTTTATGGTGTGTGAATATTTTGTGGATTTCATTTTTCCGAACAGTTTTGTTGGACTGGGTCTTTATGCACCCTTGTGTGTGTGGCGTGACCGTCTCTCTGTTTTTTGGAAATAAACGATGCACATCTTTGTACTACCCTGCTCTCTGCGCCTGACTCCTCCACCCACTACTTCTAGAAGCCGTTACAGTCATGCTTTAGCTATATTGTGTAATTTTGGTAATTTGTTCATAAAGTAGCTTCCTGTTTATCAGAATTGAGATGACAGCACTCTTGAGCAAACGGTCGCTGCCAACCCTAAATCGGGGCGGGGGTTGGTTCTCAGAGTTCTTATCGTAGTCAGTAGTGATGTCGGATGATGTTTATTCTGTTTGTAATCATAATGTAGGATTGTGTGTGTATGTATGCGTGTGTGTGTGTTCAGGCAGTTAACCCACTGTTCCTAGGCCGTCATTGAAAATAAGAATTTGTTCTTAAATGACTTGCCTAGTTAAATAAAGTTAAAATAAATAAAATAAATAAAATAAAATAAAATTACAATGTTAGAATTTGTTGTTCAATACATGTAACATAGTATATTTCTCTGACAGAGCTAAACAGTGGAAAACCTGTCCTGAAGGAAACCTGTAGCAATACAGAGAGAGTGGGGAGAGGGGAGATAGGTAAGAGTGAGGGGAGGATAGAGAGGGGAAAGAGAGAGGGGAGAGGAGAGGGGTAGGGAGGGAGGGGGAAAGAGAGAGGCAAGAGGGGAGGAGGGAGATGGAGAGAGGGGAGGAGAGAGGGAGAGAGAGAAGAGAAGAGAGAGGGGAGATAGGTAAGAGTGAGGGGAGGATAGAGAGGGGAAAGAGAGAGGGGAGAGGAGAGGGTAGGGAGGGAGGGAGGGTTAAAGAGAGAGGGGAGAGGAGAGGAGGGAGATGGAGAGGGGGGAGGAGAGAGGGAGAGAAAGAAGAGAAGAGAGAGGGAGAGAGAGAGGGGACGAGGGGAGAGGGGAAAGAGAGAGGGGGAGGAGAGGGGTAGGGAGGGAGGGGGAAAGAGAGAGGCAAGAGGGGAGGAGGGAGATGGAGAGAGGGGAGGAGAGAGGGGAGAGAGAAGAGAAGAGAGAGGGAGAGAGAGAGGGGGACGAGAGAGGAGAGGGGAAAGAGAGAGGGGAGAGGAGAGGGGTAGGGAGGGAGGGGGAAAGAGAGAGGCAAGAGGGGAGGAGGGAGATGGAGAGAGGGGAGGAGAGAGGGAGAGAGAGAAGAGAAGAGAGAGGGGAGAGAGAGAGGGGGAAGAGAGAGGAGAGGGGAAAGAGAGAGGAGAGGGGAAAGAGAGAGGAGAGGGGAAAGAGAGAGGAGAGGGGAAAAAGGGAGAAGAGGGGAAAGAGAGAGGAGAGGAGAGGGGAAAGAGAGATGGAGAGAGGGAAGAGGAGGATGGGGGGATAGGAGAGAGGGGAGAGGAGGATAGAGGGAAGAGGGGGAGAGGGGAAAGAGAGAGGAGAGGGGAAAGGGAGATAGAGAAAGGGGGATAGGAGAGAGGGAAGAGGAGAGTGGGGAGAGGATGAGAGAGGGAAAAGGAGGAGAGAGAGAGGGGAGATGGAGAGAGGAGAGGGAAGAGGGAAAGGAGAGAGAGGGAGGACAGGGAGATGGGAAGAGAGGGGAGGAGAGAGAGAAGAGAAAGAGCGGGGATAAAGAGAGAGGAGATATACAGTGCCTTGCGAAAGTATTAATCTCCTTGGCATTTTTACTATGTTGGAATTTTTTTGGGGGGGGGTGTATCATTTGATTTACACAACATGCCTACCACTTTTAAGATGCAAAATATTGTTGTTTGTGAAACAAACAAGAAATACAACTGAAAATATGAAAATTGAGCATGCATACCTATTCATCCCCCCAAAGTCAAAACTTTGTAGAGCCACCTTTTGCAGCAAATACAGCAGTCTCTTGGGGTATGTCTCTATTAGGTTGGCACATCTAGCCACTGGGATTTTTTGCCCATTCTTCAAGTCAAAACTGCCCCAGCACCTTCAAGTTGGATGGGTTACACTGGTGTACAGCAATCTTTAAGTCATACCACAGATTCTCAGTTGGATTGAGGTCTGGGCTTTGACTAGGCCATTCCAAGACATTTAAATGCTTCCCCTTAAACCACTTCAGTGTTGCATTAGGAGTATGCTTAGGGTCATTGTCTTGCTGGACGGTGAACCTCCGTCCCCGTCTCAAATCTCTGGAAGACAAACAGGCTTCCCTCAAGACTTTCCCTTTACTTAGCGCCATCCATCATTCCTTCAATTCTGACCAGTTTCCCAGTCCCAGGCATATGAAAAACATCACCACAGCATGATGCTGCCACCACCATGCTTCACATTGGGGATGGTGTTCTCGGGGTCATGAGAGGTTTAAAGTGGTCCTATGGACAGATACTCCAATCTCAGCTCTGGAGCTTTGCAGCTGCTTCAGGGTTACCTTTGGTCTCTTTGTTGCCTCTTTGATTAATGCACTCCTTGCCTGGTCAATGAGTTTTGGTTTGGCGGCCCTCTCTTGGCAGGTTTGTTGTGGTTCTTTCAATTTTTTATAATGGATTTAATGGTGCTTCGTGGGATGTTCAAAGTTTCAGATATTTTTTATAGCCCAACCCTGATCTGTACGTATCCACAACTTTGTCCCTGACCTGTTTGGAGAGGACCTTGGTCTTCATTGTGCCTCTTGCTTGGTGGTGCCCTTTGCTTAGTGGTGTTGCAGACTCTGGGCCTTTCAGAACAGATGTATATATACACTGAGATCATGTGACATATCATGTGACACTTAACTTGCACGCAGGTGTGCTTTATTTAACTAATTATGTAACTTCTGAAGGTAATTGGTTGCACCAGATGTTATTTAGGGGCTTCATAGCAAAGGGGGGTGTATACATATGCACGCACCACTTTTTCATTTTCTTTTTTTAAACAAGTAATTATTTAAATTTCACATCAGCAATTTGGACTATTTTGTGTATGTCTATTACATGAAATCCAACTAAAAAAATAAATTTAAAATACATGGACATTTAGCTAGCTTGCATTTGCTAGCTAATTTGTCCTGGAATATATTTGTTATATTACCTGAATTGGACAAGGTCCTTTTTTTCTTGCACACTGCACACTCCTTGCACACTTTGCACACACCTTGCACACTCCTTGCACACCCCTTGCACACCACATTGCAAACATATCATACCCGCTAACCACTACAGACAGCCTACATTGTTGTCACCATTTTAGCTAGCTAGTCAACATAGCTACTAGAACTAATGCATTAGTAAACCCACTACAATCATGCAGTACAGTGTACAGTCAGCAAGCAGTTGAGCAGTCACACACGCAGGCACTGCTGGCAATACATGTATGTGTTCCAGTGTTGGAAAGCCATAGCCAGCTAGCTAACACATTATCCCTATCTATTTGAGTCGGGTGTTTGAGAAGGCTAAAGGCTAAACTTCTCCTTCATTTTTAAAGAATTTAATTTGTTCAAAACTGTTTAACTATTGTTTTCACTCTCTTTGAGTCACCTACTCAACACATATTATTCTCTGCAGTGCTAGCTAGCTTTAGCTTATGCTGTAAGTACTAGATGTATTCTCTGATCCTCTGATTAGGTGGGCAAAATGTCAGTTCATGCTGCAAGAACTCTGATAGGTTGAGGACGTCCTAATAGGTTGAATTTGTCATAATTACTCTGTAAGTCTATGGAAGTGGGTGAGAACCATGAGCTTCACTAGTTTTGTATTGAAGTCAATGTACCCAGAGGAGGAGGTAAACTATCTGTCCTCCGGTTACACCATGGTGCTATCCTACAGAGTGCTGTGTAAGCTGCTGTAGATCTCTAATTGTATTAATATTTAGAATAGTTTTATCTAAAGAGGATAACTGTTTTAATGTTTCACTTTTTTTCATGAAATTCCTTGGATGGTCCTCCCCTTCCTCCTCTGAGGAGCCTCCACTGCTGGGATCATTGGCCTGTCTGTCCACTGTAAGTTTAACATTTTTGCTATATGTTCATTGCTTATCCCTTAGTTGTAAGAGATGGTTACTACGTACATGATGTTTTAGCTAGTAACTATGTATTTATACTCTGAGGATAAAAGGAACAACTTGTGAAGGAGTTTTTACGTTTACAAGACTAACACAACTGCAGAGACCAGCTACCGACCAGCTACACCAACCTGACTAAAGAGAGAGACTAACCAAAGACAAACCTTACTGAGGAGTGAGACCAGCTACTAACCAGTTACAACAACCTGACTAAAGAGAGAGACCAGTTACAGACCAGTTACAACCTGACTAAAGAGAGAGACCAGTTACAGACCATTTACTTCGACCTGACAAAAGAGAGAGACTAGTTACTGACCATTTACAACGACCTGACAAAAGAGAGAGACCAGTTACAGACCAGCAATAACAACCTGACTAAAGAGAGAGACCAGCTACAGACCAGCTACTACAACCTGACAAAAGAGAGAGTGACCAGCTACAGAACAGTTACAACACCCTGACTAAAGAGAGAGACCAGTTACAGACCAGCTACAGCAACCTGGCTGAGGACAGAGACCAGCTACAAACCAGTTACAACAACCTGACTGAGGAGAGAGACCAGTTACAGACCAGATACAACAACCTGACAAAAGAGAGAGAGACCAGCTACGGAACAGTTACAACACCCTGACTAAAGAGAGAGACCAGTTACAGACCAGCTACTACAACCTGACGAAAGAGAAAGAGACCAGCTACAGAACAGTTACAACACCCTGACTAAAGAGAGAGACCAGTTACAGACCAGCTACAGCAACCTGACAAAAGAGAAAGAGACCAGCTACAGAACAGTTACAACACCCTGACTAAAGAGAGAGACCAGTTACAGACCAGATACAACAACCTGACTAAAGGGAGAGATCAGCTGGAGAAGGAGGAGAGGAGATAAGAGGAGAGGAATCTAGGAAAGACTAATTAAGATAGAGCCTTGGTGTCAGAGAAAGACATAGAGGAAGAAGAAGAACATTAGGAGAATGAGGAAGAGTGAACAAATAATTGATCTGTTTAGATATAGAGGAGAGGATTAGGCATACTGTACTCTGTAAAAGCTTCTTCATTATTTGTATTAACAACATTGCCATAGGATTATGCTTAACTGTAAGTGACAGTTTTAACTGTTTTAACTGATGAGAAACTGTCAAATCAACACGTCACAGGCCACCACTTGACTTCCCCCACTTTAGCTTCTAACAGAAACGTTTTAGTTTCCGACCATGCTTATGTTTTAAACATATATTTTAGTAGATACAAAATGTGACCTGAGTTCACATATAGATCAAATAGTATTACTGAGACTTTGACACCCCAGCCTTCAAACGAAGGTCACGTTATGTCTTGTATTCTGTGACCAGCCACCTATTTCATCACATACATCACCAATGGTCTGAGGCCATATAGGGAGGGGCCTTTTATCTATCTATGCTGTCTGTGTGTGACATCGGTGTGAAGAGTTAGACAGAAGTGTCGGTGGGAAATCAATGTCTGCATTTTTCTCAGAAGTTAAAAAGGGAGTTGTGTGTGTGTGTGCTCTCAATCTTCAGTGTTTGTGTCCAACTGCAAGTCACACTGTTTTATGTATAAAAAATATATATAATAATAATAATAATTAAAACCTCTTATGGATAAGGGAGACGTCTCAACTGGCTAATTGCTGGGGGAAATGCACAGCGCCAGATTCAAATAAAATGCTATATGTAACGGCGTTCTTCGTTTGTAGAAAGAGAGTCGGACCGAAATGCAGCGTGGTGGTTGCTCATGTCTTTAATGAAGGAATCGCGATACATGAAATAACTTAATCAAATACAAAACAACAAACGGAACGAAACCTAATACAGCCTATTTGGTGAACACTACACAGAGACAGGAACAATCACCCACGAAATACAAAGTGAAACCCAGGCTAACGAAATACGGTTCCCCATCAGAGACAACAAGAATCACCTGACTCTGATTGAGAACCGCCTCAGGCAGCCAAGCCTATACTAGACACACCCCTAATCAACCACAATCCCAATGCCTACAAAAGCCCCAATACGACAATACAATAACCCCATGTCACACCCTGGCCTGAACAAATAATAAAGAAAACACAAAATACGAAGACCAAGGCGTGACACTATAAAATTCAAACTTTCATGAAATCACACATGTAAGATACTCAATTAAAGCTACACTCGTTGTGAATCCAGCCAACATGTCAGATGTAAAAAATGCTTTTCGGCGAAAGCATAAGAAGCTATTATCTGATAGCCTGCATCATCTGCACCAGCAGTAAACAAAGGAGCAGGCGCTACACAAAACGCTGAAATAGAATATAAAACATGCAATACCTTTGACGAGCTTTGACTAATGAATCACTATGGCATGGACTAACATCTAGTTGTTAAAGGACTAATGAATCACTATGGTATGTAGTAACATCTAGTTGTTAAAGGACTAATGAATCACTATGGTATGTAGTAACATCTAGTTGTTAAAGGACTAATGAATCACTATGGTATGTAGTAACATCTAGTTGTTAAAGGACTAAATGAATCACTATGGTATGTAGTAACATCTAGTTGTTAAAGGACTAATGAATCACTATGGTATGGACTAACATCTAGTTGTTAAAGGACTAATGAATCACTATGGTATGTAGTAACATCTAGTTGTTAAAGGACTAATGAATCACTATGGTATGGACTAACATCTAGTTGATAAAGGACTCATTAATAACTATGTTATGGTGAAGCAGTGTGTAATAGATTGATAATTGACATGATGACAAATACGACATTTTGTTGAGATTTTTTTATTGTAAAAAGTTTCCTTTGTTTAATTCTTCTATTGTAAAATGTATTTAGACGTCTTGTTTTCGACCCAAATCAATAAACATAGTAAACAGCATCATCTTAGTTAATTTATTCATTTACTAGACCTACTAATGACCAATAATAACTTGTGTTTGGGTTGACAAATCACTTATATTATTAGGCCCAAAAAATATGAATGAGAATTAGAAATAAAGCACAGAACAGAATGAACAAGGAATGAAGAGGAAGTTACACACATACACACAACTGTCTGGTCCTCAAGGGTGAATCTCAAATGGCTTCCTATTCGCCCTTGTAGTGCACTGAATAGAGAATAGGGTGCCATTTGTCTCACATCCCAATAGTCTCCTTCTTATTGGTGGATAGAGCCTTGACACATTCTAACACCTACGGCCTTCTTATTGGTGGATAGAGACTTGAAACATCCTGTCACCAGCTGTGGGCCACAGACAGAGAACAGAAAAGTACAGGATTTAGACACATCAGACCAACTACTGCTCAGTCAGTTAGAAAGGTAATCATGCAGTAAGTCAATACTGTAAGTAAAAGTAAGTTTGAATCATAGATATTACAATAAGAGGTCAGACAGACTGAATTAGTTCATTCATTGATTGATTGGCGTAATCATTGATATTCGGTACAGTTAGTTAAGATGGCCGACTACGTCAACAAACAGGTGATTGAATTCAACAAAGTTTCTGAAGAAAACCGGAACAGAGCAACGAGGAGCGTGAAGACTGAGAACCATCGCTCAGGTAAGAACTAAGTATTCTAAGTACCTTAGTGTCTCACACAGGAGCTGAGGCACCCAAGCAGGTCTGCACGTACAAACTGAACGCATTCACACACTATAAAAACACTTGTACATTTGTATTGTTCTGTCTTCTGGGTGGTTCAGTTAGAATGGAGCAGGGTGTTCAAAACCTGCTGGGGTCACGTACACTAAAATGTATCAATTAAATGTATTTTTTTACTTCAGGTATTGGAACTATTTAAATAAGATTAATTGAAAATAAAAATAAATTATCAACAACACATTGGACACCCTGCCTGAAAAGCTGGAGAAATGTAATCACTCTCAAAATCATAGAGAGAGCTACAGTATGTCTGCAATGAGTGACCATTCATGATCAAAATGATAGTTTGAACCATGAGGCTACATACACAGTGTTCGTTTACATTTCCATAGTTTATAATTCCATGGAAAAACAAGTTTATATTTGTGTTCTGATGGGGTTAGACAGTTCAACTAAGATCATGAGGTATTTCTGTTACATTTTTCAAGAATCAATTTGGTAAATATCATTCATTTAAATTAATGTTTAAAAAATGTATATAAAAATCGCAGATTGACCTTTTAAATCATGCTACGTCTATATTGTGTAACTTTAGTCATTTCTTCATACAGTAGCTTCCTGTTTGTCTGATGTGAGATGACCACACTCTTGAGCAAACTGCTGCTGGAAAACCAATGACACGTTGGAAATGTTTGGTTCTCAGAATTAGTAAGGGATCTGTGGGATGATGTGTGTTCTGTTTAAATCTGAATCATTACTGATGATGGTGTTTGTGTGCGTGTGCGTGTGCGTGTGCGTGTGCGTGTGCGTGTGCGTGTGTGTGTGTGTCTGTTGCCGTGTGTGTGTTCCTCTGCAGATGAAAGAACAAGACTCTACAGGCTGGCTGCTGTGTGTTTTGGAGTGCTGTGTGTTCTACAAGTCACTCTCAACATCTCCCTGAGGCTGGCTTTCTGTGAGTGAGGCTATCCTCTTTTATAATGCACTACATTTGAACAGGGCCGTTAGGACAGATATGAATGTCATTGTCACACCATCTTTCTGTTCTCACAAAACAAGGATCACAATTCAGACTTACAGACATTACATAGCTTATGGGACCCGTAGTTTGACAGTATTGTTGAAACACAAACTAAAAGAATGACAACACCACAACAAATTATGTCCCAAATGGTGTCCAATGTTCTTTGACCAGGGCACATAGGGCACTAAGGAAGGAATAGGTTGTCATTTGGGACCCAATTCCCTGTCTTTCAGTCCACTCCAACAGGGAGAGAGAGCAGTTAAACGGCTGTTACAACACCACTGGCCTGGCGCAGGTTGGAGACCAGCCAGATTCCAGTAGTATCATGGATCTGTGTACAGAGAGAGACCAGTGCCGGATGAACAGAAACCAGCTAGAGAGGGAGAGAGACAAAGAGAAAATGGACAAAAAACAGTTACTGGAGCGTTACACTGCCCTGGCTACAGAACGGGACAGGTTGAGAAACAGGGTCAGTCTTCTGACCAATGAGAAGGTGGTGCTCTCTAGCTGTGGTAAGTTGTCAAGTCAGTCACTAGGGCTGCGTCCCATTCTCTACCCTTCCTTCTCCTGAAGTGTATACTTGTTCAGTCATGAATTTAAATGCATTGGACTGGTGCAAGCATATTCATTTAAATCGATGTGGAAGTGTACACTTCAGGAGAAGGGTTTAGCATTGGAATTTAACCCTGTGTGCACCCTCATTATGGATTTACAAATAGTTAATGACAATGTTAGAATTTGTTGTTTAATACTTGTTACATACAGTATACTATACAGTATTTCTCTGACAGAGCTAAACATTTATCAGAAAATCTGGAAAACCTGACTTGAAGGAAATCTGTCCCAATAATCTCTCCTTTCTCCAGATGTGTGCACTTGTTCACTTCCCTTCATGGATTTAAAATAAATGACTGGTGTAAGGTTCTTATTTTTCAGACTAAATAACCCACGGATACTAGAGAAGCTTCAACCAAGTTTAATTCTTCCCAAAGGTTCTGTACAGCTGTATTCAGACAACCCAACATTTGTTCCATCCAGATATTTATATCTCACGTAAGACACTCCCTCTCTCCAATCCTTACGTTTTATGGTCCAACGGGAAGAGAGTAAAGAGGGTAACAGGATGCCAAACCTTTATTACTCCCTTATGAGAATCTGTCCTCAACCTCCTCCATCTGTCTCCCCCGTATCAACATGTTGCTCTCCTCTTCTCCATCCAACACATTCCACAACTATCTGTCTTTCTACAGAGACCCAGTCTCTTTTATTATACTATGTGTCTGATCTATCATGTCTTTAATATATCGATGTTCAAAATGTTGAATCCAACACTGGTATATGGGAATTCTCTCTAGCACCCATGTCTACACCAATGCTTTTAGATTTGTGTGATGTAGTGAACGAGTGCACACTTCAAGAGAAAGAAGAGATTTTTGGAACGCAACCCAGATCTGAATATTTGAAAACCAATAGTGCGGACAATACGTGTGTTGTCTCTAGGTACTGAAAGAGTGGTGGAAGGGAGTGGCATGGCAGTCCAAACGATGAGGACTGTGTTAAAGTGTCCTAAAGGATGGAGGATGGTGGGATCCAGCTGTTACTTCCTGTCTACTGAGAGGAAAACCTGGGAGGAGAGCAAACTGGATTGTCTGGCGAGAGGAGCAGACCTGGTGATCATAAACAGCAGACAGGAACAGGTGAGAGAGGAGGGGGGGAGAGATTTGATGTGGATCTCTTTTATTCTTCATTTGGACTAATCTTCCAAGAGTCCTTAAACATGAAATTACCATTTATATTACGATAACATTTTCACTTATAACACGTTATTACAAACAGACATAATACACTAACACATTGACCAGATAAATACTCTAACAGTCTAAAAAGATAGATTGATTCCTCATCTACCATAGTCCAGCACAACCTCCCTATGTATTATATTTAAATGGTTTAAAGTATTGTTTAAATGTATATATTGTAAGGTTTCTGGTTTGCTCAGTTAGAGAGAGAGAGAGAGAGAGAGAGAGAGAGAGAGAGAGAGAGAGAGAGAGAGAGAGAGAGAGAGAGAGAGAGAGAGAGAGAGAGAGAGATTGAGAGAGAGATTGAGAGAGAGATTGTGAGAGAGAGTGTGTGTGTGTCATGATGTTTAGAATAACTTAATTCAATCCTAACAGAAGTTGTTGTACCAGCTGGATGGTCTCCTGGTCTGGATTGGTCTGACTGACTCCGTTAATGAGGGGACCTGGAAATGGGTGGACGGCACACCACTGACCACATCGTAAGAGAAATTACTACTTTTATAATACGGCTCTAACATCTGGATAGCATTTAGGATGATGTTTCTACCACAGTATCTGACAGTGTCTGACATTTTCACTTATGTGTCCTGTTCTCAGTGGTGATTTTAGCATGTAAATCTTGGTGGGGAAAACCCAACAATTATTTTGGGATGAATGCCAGCAAAGCTGGCATGGGACATTATTACAGTATTCTCCCTGTACACCAAGTCGGAACCGGGGGCATATAATCAAATAAGCATTTAAGCAGACAATGAAAGCTCTTACAATATTCAATGATGACATTTCTCTAAAACAAGCTATAGGCTACATGTGCATCACCAAGTCAGAACAGTAGGCTAAATTATGAGGGGGAAAGGGACCAAAGTATTAGGATGAGACACATGGACTAGTAACAGCTTACTACACAACACCCACGTAGTATTACTTTCTTAGCTTCAGTCCACATATCTCCTTGACATATTACATCATTTATGCAGCACCATATAAGACCTTTTTCACACCCTCTCCACCGAATAGCAGGCAGCGGTCGCAAAATAGGGATTGCTTTGCAACGCTTGCAGATAGCCACTGTTTCCTTACAAACCACTCCTTGTTGAATTTGCGATTTCTGAATTGCTGTGTAATGTTTATGTCCAATGGCCGATGATCACCGATACATTTTATCTATAATTTCTCTTCATATGACAAGGATTTAAAAGGAATTGCCAGTAGATTGTCGACGTGATTCATGATGATGACTGCTCGTCTAGCTTGCTAGATAAGATGTTTAAAGTATGATGTCCAATCAAAGCTACGGTAGATATAACGTGATTTGTCATTTATCTGTGGCCAATGACCTTGAGCTTTCTTGGATGGGCACTTTAATGTAAATCTACGGCAGCACCCAAGGGGGCTTGAACTGCCTAGCTTTCTCTGTAGATTCTGCTGTGACGTAGTGTCCCCATGAGTGACAGAACACTGAGCCAATCACGGCACAATTAAAGAACTCTACCAACCCCTACACCCGGTATATTCCGCTGGCTGCCCCTCTACCACAGAAAGTCCTGAGCTATGCTGAAACACCTGTATACCTGGAACATGGAAGTTCTCTCTAGTGCGCATCCCTACACCAACCCAATTATTTTAGATTTGTGGGAAGTTGTGGAAGAGCTCACACTTCAGGAGAAAGGAGAGATTATTGGAACGCAACCCAGATCTGAATATTTGAAAAAACCAATATAGCAGACACTGTAACTGTGTTCAAATACCCATACTAACATACTGTATACTACATACTTAATGAGTATATACTATATACTAGTAGTTAATTTTAGTATACTGTAAACAAACAAAGTATCGTTTCAGTTGAGCGTACTAGACAGAGCGTCGTCTGTCTATCGGAAGTTGAGGCTGTTGCTATGCAACCTCTTGCGAGCTTATTAAGCATAACTAATGAGTAGCTAAACTTTTTACGATTTTTGGTGTGTTCGTAAATTACATTTGGAATGGCAGCGTGCGCTCTGGGCATTCGTAATTCCAGAACGCTTCGCTCTTGGGAGAGTTCAAAGTGCACGCTGGACGCTCTGGCCAAGGACTGGGGTTGATCCGAGCGTTCAACGGCAGTCAAGCACCCAAGCTAACTGGCTAACGTTGGCTAGCTATGAGAAACACCTCACTTTGACCGTTTTACTCGCCCTAGCAGAACTGGTTAGGCTGTTTTCATGTTATCCAGAGTGTTGGTGACTGATCGCAACAATTTAATTACGCTTTTTTGCCAACGTTTACTGACAACCGGCCATATTCAAAGGGTGTTGAGCGTTTTTACGTAAATTCATCAGTTATTCTGCGCGAGAGTGCTCTAAAATCAGAGTAGATAGTTAGAATTAACCATGTCCATTGAAACGCACAGCTATTATACCACTTAGATAAGAATGATGTAAATAATCAAGTCAATAAACGTTGGGTAGTCAGATAGTGAATATACTAACTGGCACGTTCGATGTACTAGTAGCAAACTAACGTTATGTAGATAGCTAACATACCGGTACATACTGCTGTATTGCTATGCGATATGTAAGGACAGCGTAGCAAATAAATTGTCAGCCAACATAACGTGTAACGTAACTTATTTGAAAAGTCATTACTTTATTACATTGCTCAACATTTTCTTAACATTTTTCATAATTACTTAAAGTAATGAATTAGTATCTGCTCTCTTCGGACTCTGGCTAAATATTTTCTGCCATTTTTTTCTTATCTGAAAACGTGAAGCCACGACCATTTTCTAAAGAATTGCATTATGGGCCCTAAAAGTAGAGAAACAGCTTGTATACTACGTATTTTGGCGAATTTAGTACGACTTCCGGGAACTTTTGGCATACTAACTCTATCCATTGTTTTTTTTTGTGGAAAAGTTTTATTTGCACAATTCCTTTAAAAACAGCTCATACATTTATTCCATCATTTATACACATAAAAACGGCAACAAAGCATAAAACACAGCATTTGAAATTTACATTTAAATTCGTTAAAACCAATGACAACAACTATGAATAAAAGTACTTTCTTTGTAAAAACATCAAATCTGTAAAGCCATTTAAAATGTGTACGAATGATTTAACAAAGATAAAACATTTTTAAGACGTTAGAAACATGTTAAAAAGTCACTTTGTTAAAAGGCTGTCTTCAATCGCTTGTACAGGAGCGGGGTGAGTCCTTATCAAGCTCGCCTCATCCTGCTCTCCTGAATAGACCATCGTCCCGTCCTTCGGGGCCCAGAGGAGATCCCTCCCTAGGCGCGTCGCCCTAGGCGCCGCAGCGCTGTCAGGCCGTGGCCGCCGGGACCTAGGGTGTTGTGGGGACCCTTCGCGTGGGGTCGAGGCCCCCTTCCTTCCATACCAACCCAGGGCTTCCGTGGCTACCATGGCCACTGCCTGGAGGGTGGTCTCTACGCTTTTTGCTACCAGCAGGTTACGGGAGGACCACAGTGCTTCCTTCAGACACGTGAGGGTGGGCCAGAACTTGGTGAAGGCCTTCGGTGGAATGGGCCTTCGGCCCACCCCATACAGCACGAGCTGAGCTGTTAGGTCCTCCCCTGCTGGCAGACACGAGGTGATCAGGGGGCCTGCTTCCTTCCACAGGTCCCTGGCGGCTCTGCACTCCCAGAGCATGTGCCTCACCGACTCTTCTTGGCCGCAGCCCGGTCGGGGGCACGCGGATGTCCTCGCCATGCCCCGTGAGTGCATAACGGCCCTGACCGGGAGGATCTCGTGGGCGACCATCCAGGACAGGTCCCGATGCCGATTCAGGAGAGCAGGATGGGCCACGTTGCGCCAGACCATTGTGGGCTCGCCTATAGCGAGCCCGCGCACTGGACATACTGGTTCCCGCTCCTGCACAAGAGAGAGAAGAGAGCGGTGTTTAGTTAAAACCGTGACTGTTTCTTTTTCCAGTTTAAAATGTCTTAAAAACTTCTGGAGCTGGAAGTAGTGGGTGGGGAGCAGGAAAGAGACTGGGGCTCGCAGGTCGACTGGGATCAGCCTCAGTGTCCTGAGGTAAGATCCCAGCCAGAACCGTGCGAGTGCCTGTGTCTTGTTATTGACCAGGGAGGTGGCAAGAGTCAGATGTAACGCTGTATAGCGGCTGCCCAGGAACAAGTAGAGGTCAGGCAAGCCTTTCCCCCCCTTGGACCTGGGCCTCTTGACCACCTCCCTCCTCAGCCTCTCCCACTTGCTTCCCCACAGAAAGTAGAAGAGCATCCGCTCCAGGGCTAGAATACTCCTTCGGGGGGGGATAAAAACAGAACTGATTAATAAAAGCACAGGTAAAATCACAACTTTAATGATTAAAACCTTGCCCTCAAAAGTCAGCTGTCGTAGTCCCCAAAACCCAGTCTCTGTCTTACTGTCCCCAGGATCCATACTATGACCAATAATGGTGCTGTTAGTATGAGTAGTCGAACACAGTTTGTGTGTGTTGTTTCTAGGTACTGGAAGCGTGGTAAGCCGGACCATGGTGGTACCAACAACAAGGATTGTGTCGAGGTCTACCATCGGGACAACGTTTTGGCCAACTGGAACGATGCACCATGCAACCACATGCTGCATTGGATCTGTGAGAAATTACAGAAATAGCTACATATAGGTCAAATCCACATCTTGTTTAAATGTGTTTATTTTATTGTTGCACATTAACATTTTCCCTAAGATTGTGTAATTAACTGAGCACATGCATTTTGTGACGGCCCTGAATTTTTCTGAACCGTCTCAGTGCAGCTCCTTCCAATAGGGCGCTTTCCCTTTAATTCCCAATTAAATAGCCAGCATCAGCTGCACGAAAGTGGGGTTGTGATGGAGACGTGCATGAGGATGTGTTCAACCCTCAGTTCCGAAGCTTCTCTATTCCGTGTGTTTTGTAGCCTAAGAGAGTTTACCCAGGATCGGATCCACTCTTTGCGTCCCTGGACTACACCTCTCCGTTCTTCGTGGCCTTTCTCCGCTGGAGATCTATTGGCGGATTGGATTGTCTGACTGACCGACTGACTACCACCTTTTTGTATACGGTATTTCATTTGTTTGGATGTGATGTATACTGTGATTTGTGTAGTTAGTGGTAGTTGAGGACTTAATTAAGAGTTGATCCGCTTTAAGGTTCTGTGGTAAAGTAATTGTTATATTGATTGTATGTTTAATACTGGGTTTACGCTACACGGAACGAACGGACAAACATCGCGTGACAAAAGTCACTTGAGTTCACTGAACTCCTTTACCGGGCAGGACTCTTTTTAGGCCGAGGTACAGGACATTTCTGGAGGAACCAGAACTCATTGTGATATTATTATATATGTGTAATCATTGTTGTTGCTAATACAACCCACGCAACAGAATATAATTGTTTTTGAAGTTCTTTTCAATGTTTTAAGGGTTTATGAAAAGTTTATTTCCATCCTGACTTTTACATACGTCCTTTGTATTGGTGTAGACTTGACGGACCAGATGGGACTCATTCCCACCCAAACTAAAAGGAGAAACTAATGTTCTCTGGTAGGCACAACCTACCTGGCACCCCTATAAATAATAACCTCAAGTCAAAACCGTTACAATTTGCATGGTACATGATATTATCTTTCTGTCTTTCAGCTGTAATTCCTTTTTGGCAATATATTATTGGCCTTTTGGATCAGTCACAATACTGTATTGTTTTCTGCTTTGTCCTTTTCCCTCTAAACAGTTTATCCATATTACTTCTATGAAATGGTATTGTACCATCTACTCCGCTGTGAGATATATTTTCATCTGTTTCAATCTGGTGTCCAAAGCGGAAAGTAAAATACCATAAGACAGATCTACCACTTCCTAGACCGCTTATGTTGCTTATGCCTTGAATCGGCCCGACACACACAAACACACGTACTCAATCAGACACGCACACAAGCATGCACGCACGCATTTAAACCTCAGTAAAGTTTCAGTTTTATAGCAGCATCTATGCCAGGGTTGCCCAATCATTTTCCTGGAGAGCCTTCAAACTCAACTCTGGATGTCGAAGCCAGTTCCACTGCAATTTTTCATTGCTCCCTTCTAATTAGGGACTGATTTAGACCTGGCACACCAGGTGGGTGCAATTAATTATCAGGTAGAAAAGAAAACCAGCAGACTCTGGATCTCGTAAGGGTAAGAATTGAATACCCCTGCTGTGGAGCAGAGCTCTCCAACCCTAATCCTGTAGAAGTACCGTCCTGTAGGTTCACACTCCAACCCTAATCCTGAAGAGCTACCGTCCTGTAGGTTCACACTCCAACCCTAATCCTGTAGACGTACCGTCCTGTAGGTTCTCACTCCAACCCTGTTCCTGGAGAGCTACCGTCCTGTAGGTTCTCACTCCAACCCTGTTCCTGGAGAGCTACCGTCCTGTAAGTTCTCACTCCAACCCTGTTCCTGGAGAGCTACCGTCCTGTAGGTTCTCACTCCAACTCTGTTCCTGAAGAGCTACCGTCCTGTAGGTTCTCACTCCAACTCTGTTCCTGAAGAGCTACTGTCCTGTAGGTTTTAGCTCCAATCCTGTTCCTGGAGAGCTTCTGTCCTGTAGGTTTTAGCTCCAATCCTAATAATGTAGAGCACCTGACTACAATAATTAGCTGTTGAAAAAATTAATCAGGTCAATTAAAACTGAGGTTGGAGCGGAGACCTGGTTGCTCTCCAGGAACAGGGTTGGAGTTAAAACCTACTGGAGGGTAGGTCTCCAAGAACATGGTTGGCGTCAACCTACTGGAGAGTATCTCTCCAGGAAGTATTTGTAAAATTATTGACAAAATGTGGTTGTATGTTTTTTAACATAGAAAAAATTACTTAAAGAAATATACTTTGATTAAAAATATGTATTTTTTAACATGTGAACTCAGTGAATTACCATTTAGGCTTTCAGACTTATTGATCTGGTACTAAGCATACAGAAGGTAGGTCTAGTCAGACACAATTACTGTACTTCACCCCCACATGGTCTGAGCCATATCATCACTCTTAGCTTACCTTTACCAAGAGCTATATACAGTCACGTCCACATTTTGCTATATACTTTGAAAAAAATAAAACTTCTAAATAAATAAAAATTTAAAGAAGATAAAAGGGTCAACATTATTGTCACCTCTGTTTTAAAATACTCCAGCACCCTCCTCTGTAAGGATAGCAACACTGAGACTGGTCTGTTTAAAAACTCCAGCACCCTCCCTCTGCAGGATAACAACACTGAGACTGGTCTGTTTAAAATACTCCAGCACCCTCCCTCTGTGAGGATAACAACACTGAGAGTAGTCTGTTTAAAATACTCCCAGCACCCTCCCTCTGCTAGGATAACAACACTGAGACTAGTCTGTTTAAAATACTCCAGCACCCTCCCTCTGTGAGGATAGCAACACTGAGACTGGTCTGTTTAAAATACTCCAGCAACCTCCCTCTGTGAGGATAGCAACACTGAGACTGGTCTGTTTAAAATACTCCAGCACCCTCCCTCTGTGAGGATAACAACACTGAGAGTAGTCTGTTTAAAATACTCCAGCACCCTCCCTCTGCTAGGATAACAACACTGAGACTAGTCTGTTTAAAATACTCCAGCACCCTCCCTCTGTGAGGATAACAACACTGAGAGTAGTCTATTTGCAATGTATAAGTACCCAGTAGGTACAAGTAAGTTCCCCTCAATATACAGTTAATTTTAACTATCTAAATCCTGTGTTACACCTAGTAATTACATTGTACTTATGCAGATACTACATGTACTCTGTGGTGTACTAGTGGGTTTATCCCCCCACTTGGTTGTCACAATGGGTAACGTACACATTAGTTATAAACTACATTTTTTTATTTGAATCAGGGATGACACCCATATGCCAGACCCCAGTCAGTGAGGTTGACCTTAATCTGATCTGTTTCTGTCAACTCAACCAAGTTAACCCCGGCAAGTGTTAGCAAAAACATCGAGTGGAGATTTTGAAGAGTGCATTCCAGGGTAGGTAAGTAGAGCCTCCAACCTTCGTAACTCGGACACCCAGGACATCGGTCTAGGAGAGATGACAGCCTTGTGACAGTTGTTACTGAATCGGATGCAGTGGAGAAGAAACAGACTTGCACATATGTAACAGGTGTGCTAACAAACATGCCTCGTTACACCTCTGTAATTACAGACAGTAATTACATGTTATTATTACAATGTAACTTTCAGTTGTTAATAGGAACTCAAATGCTTGTTACGGTGTAATTATACATGTAATTACATTGTAATAAGGACCCGTTCAAATGAAGATTACCGATTTGTCAACCAATTAATGTCTACAAAATGATTAGGTAACATTTCATTAAATAACTTAATAAGTTTGAATGTTAGAGAGAATCATTTTAAACGCATGATGCTGGATAAATCACCAATAATCATTTGCAGATCATTTTTGTTGACCTAAATCTCTGCGTTAACTTCCTGGGACAACTCAACAATTGACAGAGCACACCTTTAATATCAGCATGTTGAGTATCACAACACAGACTATTACAGTATCGCTATACAGACTATTACAGCAATGCTATACAGACTATTACAGCAATGCTATACAGACTATTACAGCAATGCTATACAGACTATTACAGCAATGCTATACAGACTATTACAGCAATGCTATACAGACTATTACAGCAATGCTATACAGACTATTACAGTATCGCAATACAGACTAGTAGTGTCTAAAAACTCTGCCACTATGCATTGCACAAGCCATCTATATTAGTCTTTGTGGTTAAGCCCTGGCTGTTGTGAGAGTGGGCTTGTAGGCTGGGTCTGAGTCTATATTAGTCTTTGTGGTTAAGCCCTGGCTGTTCTTTCCACTCCTCTCCTCTTTTGACCTCACCCTCTCACCTTCCCCCCCTACTCACAAGGCAGGCAATACGCTCGACCTCATCTTTACTAGATGCTGTTCTTCCACTAACCTCACTGCAACTCCCCTCCAAGTCTCCCACCACTACCTTGTATCCTTTTCCCTCTCGCTCTCATCCAACACCTCCCACACTGCCCCTACTCGGATGGTATCGCGCCGTCCCAACCTTCGCTCTCTCTCCCCCGCTACTCTCTCCTCTTCCATCCTATCATCTCTTCCCTCTGCTCAAACCTTCTCCAACCTATCTCCTGATTCTGCCTCCTCAACCCTCCTCTCCTCCCTCTCTGCATCCTTTGACTCTCTATGTCCCCTATCCTCCAGGCCGGCTCGGTCCTCCCCTCCTTTCACTCCCTCCTCTCTACATTTTCCTCCTCTGTCTCTGCTGCTAAAGCCACTTTCTACCACTCTAAATTCCAAGCATCTGCCTCTAACCCTAGGAAGCTCTTTGCCACCTTCTCCTCCCTCCTGAATCCTCCTCCCCTCCTCCCTCTCTGCAGATGACTTCGTCAACCATTTTGAAAAGAAGGTCGACGACATCCGATCCTCGTTTGCTAAGTCAAACGACACCGCTGGTTCTGCTCATACTGCCCTACCCTGTGCTCTGACCTCTTTCTCCCCTCTCTCCAGATGAAATCTCGCTTCTTGTGACGGCCGGCCGCCCAACAACCTGCCCGCTTGACCCTATCCCCTCCTCTCTTCTCCAGACCATTTCCGGAGACCTTCTCCCTTACCTCACCTCGCTCATCAACTCATCCCTGACCGCTGGCTACGTCCCTTCCGTCTTCAAGAGAGCGAGAGTTGCACCCCTTCTGAAAAAACCTACACTCGATCCCTCCGATGTCAACAATTACAGACCAGTATCCCTTCTTTCTTTTCTCTCCAAAACTCTTGAACGTGCCGTCCTTGGCCAGCTCTCCCGCTATCTCACTCTGAATGACCTTCTTGATCCAAATCAGTCAGGTTTCAAGACTAGTCATTCAACTGAGACTGCTCTCCTCTGTATCACGGAAGCGCTCCGCACTGCTAAAGCTAACTCTCTCTCCTCTGCTCTCATCCTTCTAGATCTATCGGCTGCCTTCGATACTGTGAACCATCAGATCCTCCTCTCCACCCTCTCCGAGTTGGGCATCTCCGGCACGGCCCACGCTTGGATTGCGTCCTACCTGACAGGTCGCTCCTACCAGGTGGCGTGGCGAGAATCTGTCTCCTCACCACGCGCTCTCACCACTGGTGTCCCCCGGGGCTCTGTTCTAGGCCCTCTCCTATTCTCGCTATACACCAAGTCACTTGGCTCTGTCATAACCTCACATGGTCTCTCCTATCATTGCTATGCAGACGACACACAATTAATCTTCTCCTTTCCCCCTTCTGATGACCAGGTGGCGAATCGCATCTCTGCATGTCTGGCAGACATATCAGTGTGGATGACGGATCACCACCTCAAGCTGAACCTCGGCAAAGCCGGAGCTGCTCTTCCTCCCGGGGAAGGACTGCCCGTTCCATGATCTCGCCATCACGGTTGACAACTCCATTGTGTCCTCCTCCCAGAGCGCTAAGAACCTTGGCGTGATCCTGGACAACACCCTGTCGTTCTCAACCAACATCAAGGCGGTGGCCCGTTCCTGTAGGTTCATGCTCTACAACATCCGCAGAGTACGACCCTGCCTCACACAGGAAGCGGCGCAGGTCCTAATCCAGGCACTTGTCATCTCCCGTCTGGATTACTGCAACTCGCTGTTGGCTGGGCTCCCTGCCTGTGCCATTAAACCCCTTCAACTCATCCAGAACGCCGCAGCCCGTCTGGTGTTCAACCTTCCCAAGTTCTCTCACGTCACCCCGCTCCTCCGTTCTCTCCACTGGCTTCCAGTTGAAGCTCGCATCCGCTACAAGACCATGGTGCTTGCCTACGGAGCTGTGAGGGGAACGGCACCTCAGTACCTCCAGGCTCTGATCAGGCTCTACACCCAAACAAGGGCACTGCGTTCATCCACCTCTGGCCTGCTCGCCTCCCTACCACTGTGGAAGTACAGCTCCCGCTCAGCCCAGTCAAAACTGTTCGCTGCTCTGGCCCCCCAATGGTGGAACAAACTCCCTCACGACGCCAGGACAGCGGAGTCAATCACCACCTTCCGGAGACACCTGAAACCCCACCTCTTTAAGGAATACCTAGGATAGGATAAGTAATCCCTCTCACCCCCCCCCCTTTAAGATTTAGATGCACTATTGTAAAGTGACTGTTCCACTGGATGTAATAAGGTGAATGCACCAATTTGTAAGTCGCTCTGGATAAGAGCGTCTGCTAAATGACTTAAATGTAAATGTAGAGTGGGCTTGTAGGCTGGGTCTGAGTCTATATTAGTCTTTGTGGTTAAGCCCTGGCTGTTGTGAGAGTGGGCTTGTAGGCTGGGTCTGAGTCTATATTAGTCTGTGGTTAAACTTTGGCTGTTGTGAGAGTGTGCTTGTAGGCTGGTTCTGAGTCTATATTCGTCTTTGTGGTTAAGCCCTGGCTGTTGTGAGAGTGTGCTTGTAGGCTGGGTCTGAGTCTATATTAGTCTTTGTGGTTAAACCCTGGCTGTTGTGAGAGTGGGCTTGTAGGCTGGTTCTGAGTCTATATTAGTCTTTGTGGTTAAGCCCTGGCTGTTGTGAGAGTGTGCTTGTAGGCTGGGTCTGAGTCTATATTAGTCTTTGTCGTTAAGCCCTGGCTGTTGTGAGAGTGTGCTTGCAGGCTGGGTCTGAGTCAGACTGAAACTAGATAAAGAGAAGTAACCACTGTCTGGTTTTGATATTTTGTTCTTGTGAGACAGTGGACAATGCTAATGAATTCAGAGGCTACTGTACCAGGTTACTTTATAAGGAAACCTCAGCTTATTAATACACACACATTGACGTAGGTGATCATACCACCAGGTAGTGACCATGTATATAATCAGCTGTGCCCTTAGGTGGTGTGCAGAACTCAGGATGGACATCAGTTGAATGTTTGATGTTTGATTATTATATATTATGTATTATATTCAAATTGTTATGATTTATAAGTGCACATTGATTATTCCTTATTTGTTAAGTAAATAACAGAGCCAAGAAAGGTGGAACCAACAACTTCGCTGAAAGTTGCATGTCACGGGGGCTATTCGAAGCTAATGCAGTACGCCACAGGATGTTTTTGTACTGATCAAGGGGAGTCAAGTCTAGAGTGAACCAAGGGCTCTGTTCTTAGTTCTACATTTTTTGAATGAGGCATGCTTATTTAACATGGTGAGGAAAGCACTTTTAAAGAATAACCAGGAGTCCTCTACTGATGGGATGAGGTCAATATCTTTCCAGGATACCCGAGCCAGGTCGATTAGAAAGGCCTGCTCGCTGAAGTGTTTTAGAGAGCGTTTGACAGTGGTAAGGGGTGGTAGTTTGACCGCGGACACATTACAGATGCAGGCATTGAGAGAGTGATCGCTGAGATCCTGGTTGAAGACAGCAGAGGTGTATTTAGAGGGCAGGTTGGTCAGGATGATATCTAGGATGATATCTCAGCTAGGGGCTGAGGGGGGTCTGTAACAAGCAGCAACAGTGAGAGACTTATTTCTGGAAAGGTGGACTTTTAAATGTAGAAGCTCAAACTTTTTGGGCACAGACCTGGATAGTAGGACAGAACTCTACAGGCTATCTCTACAGTAGATTGCAACTCCGCCCCCTTTGGCAGTTCTATCTTGATGGAAAATTATGAAATTGGAGATTGAAATTTCAGAATTTTTGGTGGCCTTCCTTATTCTGTAATAGCTACTGTAAATTGTACACTGCTGTTAGATTAACAAAAAATTAATCTTTCTGCCCATATGACATGTCTATGTCCCGGAAAGTTGGCTGTTGTTAACAACACCATTCTAGTCACATATCGCATGTTGAGCAGCAACCGTCCCGTATAAGGGACACCAATCCCGAGAGCAGGGCTGCCAAACCCTCTTCCTGGAGATCTACTGTCCTGAAGGTTTTCAGTCCAACCATAATTTAGCATTTCTGATTCAGCTAGTTAAGGTCTTGTTGAGCAGCTAATTAGTAGAATCAGGTGTGTTAAATTAGGATTGGACTGAAAACCCACAGGAAGGTAGATCTCCAGGAAGAGGGTTGGGCAGCCCTGACCTAGAGGTTAATATAGCCAGGTGAGACAGCCACATATCACAGTCTATTTTACAGGATATAAATATTGCATTCCAGCTAAACAACGGATATACACTGAGGGTACAAAACATCAAGAACATCTTCCTAATATTGAGTTGAGCAACCACAACTCTTTTTATTTTGCAGTTATCTTGGTAGCAATAAGTGAAAAGAGAAAATGGGAATCAAGCATTTCAAATACAGGTACAGCCTGTTCCTTTTGGGTCAAGCTGAATTACGTAGCATGTATTTGTTTGTTTGCCAACAAGGTTTTTGAAACGCAGGGTGTAATTGCCTCCAAGTAGAGTACAGGTCATGTTTTCTCTAAATAAGGAACAGGTCTATCCTTTACACGCACAGTGACACACACACACACACACAGTGACACACACACACACACACACACACACACACACACACACACACACACACACACACACACACACACACACACACAGTGACACACACACAAACTAACACAAACAAACACAAACAGTGACACACACACACAAACACAAACAGTGACACACACACACAGTGGCGCGCACACACACACAGTGACACACACACACAGTGGCACTCACACACAAACACAGTGACACACACACACATACACACACACACAGTGACACACACACACATACACACACAATGACACACAGTGGGACACACACACACAGTGACACAGTGACACACAAACAGTGACACACAGAGTGACACACACCCAGTGACACACCCAGAGTGACACATACACGCACACACACACAGTGACACATATACACACACACACACACAGTGACACACACACACAGTGACACACACCCAGTGAAACACACAGTGACACACACAGTGACACACACAGTGACGCACCCAGTGACACACACACACCAACACAGTGAAACACGCACACACACACACACAGTGACACACAGTGACACAAAGTGACACACACAGAAACACAGTGACATACACAGTGACGCACCCAGTGAAACACACAGTGACACACACAGAAACACAGTGACACACACAGTGACACACACAGTGACGCACCCAGTGAAACACACACACCAACACAGTGAAACACGCACACACACACACACACACAGTGACACACAGTGACACACACAGAAACACAGTGACATACACACAACACACAGTGACACACGGACACAGTGACACACACACACAGACACAGTGACACACACACACACAGTGACACACACAGACACAGTGACACACACAGACACAGTGACACAGTGACACAAACTGACACGCACACACACACTCACACACACACACACACACACACACACACACACACACACACACACACACACACACACACACACACACACACACACACACACACACACACACACACACACACACACACGCAGACAGTGACTCACACCCAGTGACACACACAGTGACACATACAGTGACACACACACACACACAGTGACACACACACATTGACACACAGAAACACCCACACACACAGTGACACACACACACAGAGACACAGTGACACACACACACACACACACACACACACACACACACACACACACACACACACACACACACACACACGCAGACAGTGACTCACACCCAGTGACACACACAGTGACACATACAGTGACACACACACAGACACAGTGACACACACACAGACAATTACATTTACATTTACATTTAAGTCATTTAGCAGACGCTCTTATCCAGAGCGACTTACAAATACACTGTAATAAGGACCCGTTCAAATGAAGATTACCGATTTCTCAACCAATTAATGTCTACAAAATGATTAGGTAACATTTCATTAAATAACTTAATAAGTTTGAATGTTAGAGAGAATCATTTTAAATGCACACACACAGTGACACACAGTGACACACACACACACAGTGACACACAGTGACACACACACACACACAGTGACACTCACACACAAACACAGTGACAGACACACACACACACAGTGATACATACACACACACACACACAGTGACACACACACACAGTGACACACACCCAGTGAAACACACAGTGACACACACAGTGACACACACAGTGACGCCCCCAGTGAAACACACAGTGACACACACAGTGACACACACACACACCAACACAGTGAAACACGCACACACACACACACACACACACACAGTGACACACACACAGTAACACACAGTGACACAAAGTGACACACACAGAAACACAGTGACATACACACAACACACAGTGACACACAGACACAGTGACACACACACACAGACACAGTGACACACACACAGACACAGTGACACACACACACACAGACACAGTGACACAGTGACACAAAGTGACACGCACACACACACTCACACAGTGACACACACACAGTGACACACACACATTGACACACAGAAACACCCACACACACAGTGAAACACACACACAGAGACACAGTGACACACACACACACAGACAGTGACACACACCCAGTGATACAGTGACACACACACAGACACAGTGACACACACACAGACATAGTGACACACACACAGTGACACACACACAGTGACATACAGAAACACACACACAGTGACACACACACACACACACACAGACACAGTGACACACATACAGACACAGTGACACACACACACACAGACAGTGACACACACAGTGACACACACACAGACCCAGTGACACACACACACGGTGACGTACACAGTGACACACACACGGTGACACACACACTGACACACACTTCCTCATTCTACCTCCATCATGTAATTCTCTCTAATACACTTCCTCTCTCACTCTTACCCTTCTATCAGTCCATCTATTCTGTCATTCTCTAACCCTTACTCTTCTATCAGTCCATCTATTCTGTCATTCTCTAACCCTTACCCTTCTATCAGTCCATCTATTCTGTCATTCTCTAACCCTTACCCTTCTATCAGTCCATCTATTCTGTCATTCTCTAACACTTACCCTTCTATCAGTCCATCTATTCTGTCATTCTCTAACCCTTACCCTTCTATCAGTCCATCTATTCTGTCATTCTCTAACCCTTACCCTTCTATCAGTCCATCTATTCTGTCATTCTCTAACACTTACCCTTCTATCAGTCCATCTATTCTGTCATTCTCCAACCCTCCATGTTTTCCTTTTGAGGGACAGCCTGTGGGTACATGTTTTATAAACGTATCATTTTAAATGAATAATGTACCCCCCCCCCCATCTAAAAATAACAAAACAAATAAAAAATGTGGGGGGACAAAGAATTTGAAGATTTTTGTTGAATGACTAAAGGTATGGCCATAAGCACATGGTTTGGAGGGCTCTATGATATCAGTCTTAATATAGTAAAGTAGTATATTTAAATACGAGGGACATGGAATCACCTCGACAGAAGAGAAGACCACTTTTGCAGCTTCAACATTACTAATGTATATTTCCCTAATGAGTTAGACATAAGTTAAATACAGTAACACAGTATAAAGGTATTATATGTGTGCAGTAACTGAAAATTACAATATTAACGTCGTTAATACGTAGGACTTGCATTGAGTTATTACATTAGTGAAATAGGTCATTGTGTACAGTACTTACAAAAACTATGCTTTTAAAATACAAGTATCAAAGTATTATGTAACAGGCTGATAAAATGTTGCTCCAAAAGTAATTATGATTTCATTCCACAGGCATGAGAACAGCTTAATGTTTAGAGTTACTGAGAACGCTAACAGTAACTAAATATCCCAAAACTGCTTTCTTGAATCAACTACAGCCAAGGTATGTGGAAAATCATGGTATTTTTTTTCTGAGTAAACTATCCCTTTAAAGAGGGTATAGTGTTTGAAACATGAACACTTACCCTCAGATGGAAGGAGGTTCAAAGTTATTTTTGCCATGCATCCAACTTGCTGTTTGCAAATGGCTTTGAATTACTCTGCAGTATTTCCAGGTATCATAAAATTAATTGCAGCTTTCAACTTTTTTCAGTGGCCTGTTGACAAAGTCATACAGTAGTTGAGCATTAAACTTATTAATACTTAAACTTATTAATAAATATCATTGGTACATTTTTTTAAACTTCATTATGTACACCTTGGGCAATGGACATTCAGGAGAATGGACATACACAGGGATGTTCACGTAGAAATGTATTGTGTAGCTCCAAAATGACTGTCAACAAATGTAAAGGAGATTGTGTATGCTCTATTCATTCTATTTCTATATTCAACCTGTAGATACGGTCCTGCCATTAGTGGAAGGCAGCCAATAGTTTCAGAAAGGTAGTCACGTCCTGAGATCTGTGTGTAGCATGAGGGACTTACACATAAACATACGTATAATTCCTGTAGCCAAACTACACCAGCTGTTTAGTACGTGAGGTGAGGTCCTCTGGGCTATTCTAAACATGTCAGGTTCTTTACATCAAGGACTGGAGCGTGGGAATCAGACAACAGTATCAGGATGCAACAGCAATTGTCATTTTCAGTGTCACAAGGCAGACACACATTCTCCATAGGCCTTCATCATTCCTGTGCATCAGCTCTATAAGCTCTGTACATCTGTCCTAAAAGACAGACTTCAATATCGGAACTAAAAAAATACATTTCACAAGGTTTATCCTCCTGAGACTCTGCAATACATCTATACATGTGTGTCCTCTCTAGAGGACATCAGTTCTTGGTCCGTATCTCTGAGTACAAGCCTCTGTATTAACTGGAGTTGATGTCCACCCCGCTGAGCTACATGCATCCCCTCTCCCATGGACACACCCCCCTCCCGCGCTATTCTCCCATGGACACACCCCTCCCGCACTATTCTCCCATGGACACACCCCCCTCCCTGTGCTATTCTCCCATGGACACCCTGTGATATTCTCCCATGGACACACCCCCTCCCTGTGCTATTCTCCCATGGACACACCCCTCCCTGTGCTATTCTCCCATGGACACACACCCTCCCTGTGCTATTCTCCCATGGACACACCCCTCCCTGTGCTATTCTCCCATGGACACACCCCTCCCTGTGCTATTCTCCCATGGACACAACCCCTCCGCTATTCTCCCATGGACACACCCCCTCCTGCGCTATTCTCCCATGGACACACCCCCCTCCGCTATTCTCCCATGGACACACCCCCTCCCTGTGCTATTCTCCCATGGACACCCTGTGCTATTCTCCCATGGACACACCCCCTCCCGCGCTATTCTCCCATGGACACACCCCTCCCTGCGCTATTCTCCCATGGACACACCCCTCCCTGTGCTATTCTCCCATGGACCACCCCCTCCCTGTGCTATTCTCCCATGGCCACACCCCTCCCTGTGCTATTCTCCCATGGACACGCCCCCCTCCCTGTGCTATTCTCCCATGGAAACACCCCTCCCCTTTCTCCCATGGACATACCCCCTCCTGTGCTATTCTCCCATGGACACACCCCCTCCCACTCTCTCCCATGGACACACCCCCTCCCGTGCTACTCTCCCATGGACATACCCCCCTCCTGTGCTATTTTCCCATGGACACACCCCTCCCGCGCTACTCTCCCATGGACACACCCCTCCGGTGCTATTCTTCTCATGGACACACCCCTTCCTTCTCCACCATGGACACACCCTCCCGTGCTACTCTCCCATGGACACACCCCCTCCCGGGCTATTCTTCTCATGGACACACCCCCTCCTGCGCTATTCTTCTCATGGACACACCACTCTCCCTGCGCTATTCTCCCATGGACATACCCCCTCCCTGTGCTGCTCCCCCCCCATGGACATACCCACTCCCTGCGCTGCTCCCCCATGGACATATCCCCTCCCTGTGCTGCTACCCCATGGACATACCCCCTCCCTGTGCTGCTCCCCCATGGACATACCCCCCACACTCAGATTCTCATCTAATCTATTTAATTTAAACGATAGGAACCATGTTTCACTTTGAACTATCCACGGTCTGAAAATAATAATAACCCAATAATAATAACCCAATAATAATAACCCAATAATAATAGTCCAATAATAATAACCCAATAATAATAGCCCAATAATAATAGCCCAATAATAATAACCCAATAATAATAGCCCAATAATAATAGCCCAATAATAATAGCCCAATAATAATAGCCCAATAATAATAACCCAATAATAATAACCCAATAATAATAGCCCAATAATAATAACCCAATAATAATAACCCAATAATAATAGCCCAATAATAATAACCAAAACATAAGAACCCATTAATAATAACCCAATAATAATAACCCAATAATAATAACCAAAACATAAGAACCCATTAATAATAACCCAATAATAATAACCCAATAATAATAACCCATAGCATTTACAGTACAATAAAACATATCATTTAATTCACACAGTAATAATAATTTAGTAAATAAATCTTTATCAGTCTTCACACCTCCAACGTTGTCGGCGCTCCCAGGGTACCTTAGGAACGTCCTGCCCCGGAGAAAGCCACAGATCAGCTGTGTTTAACCCCTGTGATAGTTCACAGATGGTCAGCCATCCAAACAATGTATTGAGTCATCACGCTGGGCCTCAGTGCCTGCAAGTCGCAACCTTATCTCCTTCCACTACAGCTTTGAATTACTCTGCAGTATTTTCAGGCATCATAAAATTAATTGCAGCTTTTTACTTTTTTCGGTGGCATGTTGACAGGGTCAAACAGTAGTTGATCATTCAACTTATTAATACTTATCTGTACAAAATATCATTGGTTAAATATCATTTAACTTAATTATGTACACTTGGGGCAAAGGACATTCAGGAGAATGGACAAACAGAATGTTGAGATAGAAATATATTGTGTAGATCCAATATGACTGTCAGATAGATTGGAATAGTATAGGAGGTTGTGTGTGATCTATTCATTCTATTTCTATCTTCAACACAGAGTTCCAGGTACAGCCCTGCCATTACTTGAAGGCAGCCAATGAAATATATTTTTAAGTAGTTGCCTTCTAAGATCTGTATTTAAAAAGTAAAAAAAGTAATCACTTTGAAATCTGTATGTAATGTGAGGGATTTACATAAATATACACAGAGTGTACAAAATGTTATGAACACCTTCCTAATATTGAGTTGCACCCACTTTTGCCCTCAAAACAGCCTCAATTCGTCAGGGCATGAACTCTACAAGGTGGCAAAGGCATTCCACAGGAATGCTGGCCCACGTTGACTCCAACGCTTCTCACAGCTGTGTCAAGTCTGTTTTGTCACCAAAGCCCCATACACTACCCACCCTTGCGACCTGTACGCTCTCGTTGGTTGGCCCTCGCTTCATACTCGCTGACAAACCCACTGGCTACAGGTTATCTCACACTGACAGCATCGTGAAGAAGGCGCAGCAGCGCCTCTTCAACCTCAGGAGGCTGAAGAAATTTCGCTTGTCACCAAAAGCACTCACAAACTTCTACAGATGCACAATCGAGAGCATCCTGGCGGGCTGTATCACCGCCTGGAACGGCAACTGCTCCGCCCTCAACCGTAAGGCTCTCCAGAGGGTAGTGAGGACTGCACAACACATCACCGGGGGCAACCTACCTGCCCTCCAGGACACCTACACCACCCGATGTTACAGGAAGGCCATAAAGATCATCAAGGACATCAACCACCGAACCACTGCCTGTTCACCCCGCTATCATCCAGAAGGCGAGGTCAGTACAGGTGCATCAAAGCTGGGACCGAGAGACTGAAAAACAGCTTCTATCTCAAGGCCATCGGACTGTTAAACAGCCACCACTAACATTGAGTGGCTGCTGCCAACACACTGTCATTGACACTGACCCAACTCCAGCCATTTTAATAATGGGAATTGATGGGAAATGATGTAAATATATCACTAGCCACTTTAAACAATGCTACCTTATATAATGTTACTTACCCTACATTATTCATCTCATATGCATATGTATATACTGTACTCTACATCATCGACTGCATCCTTATGTAATACATGTATCACTAGCCACTTTAACTATGCCACTTTGTTTACTTTGTCTACACACTCATCTCATATGTATATACTGTACTCGATACCATCTACTGTATGCTGCTCTGTACCATCACTCATTCATATATCCTTATGTATATATTCCTTATCCCCTTACACTGTGTATAAGACAGTGGTTTTGGAATTGTTAGTTAGATTACTTGTTGGTTATCACTGCATTGTCGGAACTAGAAGCACAAGCATTTCGCTACACTCGCATTAACATCTGCTAACCATGTGTATGTGACAAATACAATTGGATTTGATTTGATTTGATTTGATCTCCAAGTCTCTGCTAGGTAAAGCCCCGTCTTATCTCAGCTCACTGGTCACCATAGCAGCACCCACTCGTAGCACGCGCTCCAGCAGGTATATCTCACTGGTCACCCCCAAAGCCAATTCCTCCTTTTGTCGACTTTCCTTCCAGTTCTCTGCTGCCAATGACTGGAACGAACTGCAATAATCTCTGAAGCTGGAGACTCATATCTCCCTCACTAGCTTTAAGCACCAGCTGTCAGAGCAGCTCACAGATCACTGCACCTGTACATAGCCCATCTATAAACAGCCCATCTATCTATCTACCTCATCCCCATACTGTATTTATTTATCTTGCTCCTTTGCAGCCCAATATCTCCACTTGCACATTCATCTTATGCACATCTACCATTCCAGTATTTAATTGCTATATTGTAATTATTTTTCCACCATGGCCTATTTATTGCTTTAACTCCCTTATCTTACCTCATTTGCACTCACTGTAAATAGACTTCTCTTTTTTCTACTGTATTATTGACTGTATGTTTTGTTTATTCCATGTGTAAATCTGTGCTGTTGTATGTGTCAAATTGCTATGCTTTATCTTGGCCATGTTACAGACGTAAATGAGAACTTGTTCTCAACTAGCCTACCTGGTTAAATAAAGGTGAAATAAAATAAAATAAATAAAAAATAAAGTTGGCTGGATGTCCTTTGGAGGGTGGGCCATTCTTGATACACACAGGAAACTGTTGAGCATGAAAAACCCAGCAGCATTGCAGTTCTTGACACACTCAAACCAGTGTTCCTGGCACCTACTACCATACCCCGTTCAATTGCACTTCAATATTTTGTCTTGTCCGTTCACCCTCTGAATGGCACACGTACACAATCCATGTCTCAATTGTCTCCAGGCTTAAAAATCCTTCTTTAACCCGTCTCCTCCCATTTATCTACACTGATCAATACAGGATCATACCTTTCACCTGGAATCACCTGGTCAGTCTGTTATGGAAAGAGCAGGTTTTTCCTAGTGTGTTGTACAATCAGTGTATAATTCCTATAGACATACAACTTTTTAATACATGAGGTGAGGTCCTCAGGAATATTAATACATGAGGTGAGGTCCTCAGGATTGTTAAAAAGTGAGGTGAGGTCCTCAGGACTATTAATATGTGAGGTGAGGTCCCCAGGACTGTTAATATGTGAGGTGAGGTCCTCAGGACTACTAATATGTGAGGTGAGGTCCCCAGGACTATTAATATGTGAGGTGAGGTCCCCAGGACTGTTAATATGTGAGGTGAGGTCCTCAGGACTGTTAATATGTGAGGTGAGGTCCCCAGGACTATTAATATGTGAGGTGAGGTCCCCAGGACTATTAATATGTGAGGTGAGGTCCTCAGGACTGTTAATATGTGAGGTAAGGTCCTCAGGACTATTAATATGTGAGGTGAGGTCCCCAGGACTATTAATATGTGAGGTGAGGTCCCCAGGACTGTTAATATGTGAGGTGAGGTCCTCAGGACTGTTAATATGTGAGGTGAGGTCCTCAGGACTGTTAATATGTGAGGTGAGGTCCTCAGGACTGTTAATATGTGAGGTGAGGTCCCCAGGACTGTTAATATGTGAGGCGAGGTCCTCAGGACTATTAATATGTGAGGTGAGGTCCCCAGGACTGTTAATATGTGAGGTGAGGTCCTCAGGACTAATATAAACATAACAGGTTCTTTACATCAAGGACTGGAGCATGGGAATCAGACAATATCAGGATGCAACAATAATTTATTTGAATTTTCAGTATTGCAAGACAGACATCTCCATAGGCCTACATGGAACTCCGTACAACTGTCCTACAAGACAGCCTTCAACAGATGGCAATATCAGATTTCTCACAGACAAATATCACTATGTTTCATTCACACACTCAGACAGTGATGATCTGCTGTAACACACAGAGAGCGTGCCCAGGGAGGAGAGCTAGGTGGAATATGGACACCAATGGCTAAAAACACTACATTCACACACTCAGACAATGATGATCTGCTGTAACACACAGAGAGCGTGCCCAGGGAGGAGAGCTAGGTGGAATATGGACACCAATGGCTAAAAACACTACATTCACACACTCAGACAATGATGATCTGCTGTAACACACAGAGAGCGTGCCCAGGGAGGAGAGCTAGGTGGAATATGGACACCAATGGCTAAAAACACTACATTCACAATCATTCCTATTTCTCATACTTACTTCACTAAAACCACCACCACCAACTAACAAAAACCACCATACATTTTTTTGTTATGTGCCGGACCCCAGTAAGACTAGCTGTTGCCATTGGCGTTGGCTACAGTGGTGATTTTAACATGTAAATCTTAGTGGGGCAAACTTTTTGATGAATGCCATCAAAGCCACTACACAACACAAAAAAATACATTAATTGCACAATAACATTGGCAAATGGTGCCCACAAACTGTTAGGGCCTACATAAAGCTGTCCCAACAGCAGAGTCCCAACACCTTACGTAAGTTTAGACCACTTTTGCAGCTTCAAGTTGACTGACATATTTTCATGAGACAATTAACAGCAACACGACATAAAGTTATTATACATGTGTAGTAACTGAGTATTACAATAGGAAAATTGGTATAGGACTTTGGAAATTACTTTAGAATGGCATAAGTGTAATAAGAAACAGTTTCTAGTCCTTGTGTACAATACCTACAAAACTCAGCTCATTGCTATGCATTTAAAATGCAAGTATCAAAGTATTATGTAACAGGCTAATAAAATGTTGCGCCAAAACAATGTTTATTACACAGGCACAATAACCATTTAATGTTAAGTGTAACTGAGAATGCTAACAGTAACTAAATATCCCAAAACTGCTTTCTGGAATCAACTACATCCATGGTCGATGGGAAATCATGTTAGTTTGTATTCTGAGTAAGCTGGATGGTATAGTGCATGTTTGAAACACTTACCCTCAGACGGACAGAGGTTCAAAGTCGTTTTGCTAAGCATCCAACTTGCTGTTTGCAAATGGCTTTGAATTACACTGTCTTTCCAGGTATCATGAAATTAATTGCAGCTTTCAACTTTTTCAGGGTCATACAGTAGTTGAGCATTCAACTTATTAATGCTTATCTGTACAAAATATCATTGGTTAAATATCATTCGATTTAATTATGTACACCTAAGGCAGTGGACATTCAGGAGAATGGAAATATACAGTGGGGCAAAAAAGTATTTAGTCAGCCACCAGTTGTGCAAGTTCTCCCACTTAAAAAGATGAGAGAGGCCTGTAAATTTTCATCATAGGTACACTTCAACTATGACAGACAAAATGAGAAAAACATCCAGAAAATCACATTGTAGGATTTTCAATGAATTTATTTGCAAATTATGGTGGAAAATAAGTATTTGGTCAATAACAAAAGTTTATCTCAATACTTTGTTATATACCCTTTGTTGGCAATGACAGAGGTCAAAAGTTCTTTGTAAGTCTTCACAAGGTTTTCTCACACTGTTGCTGGTATTTTTGCCCCACTGTACCGAATGTTCACGTAGAAATGTATTGTGTAGCTCCAATGTGACTGTCAGATTGGAATAGCATAGGAGGTTGTGTGTGCTCTATTCATTCAATTTCTATCTTCAACATGCAGCTCCAGATACAGCCCTGCCGTTAGTTGAAACCAGCCAATCCAATAGTTTCAGAAAAGTAGTCACTTCCTGAGATCTGTGTGTAACGTGGATTTACACATATCCTCTCAGTAGCAGTACTACACCAACTTTACAATACGGAGAGGTTACATCCTCGGGACTAATCTAAACATTCGATTATTTACACCAAGGACTGGAACATTGAAACCGACAACAGTATTAGGATGCAACAATGTATTTTCATTTTCAGCATCACAAGACAGACATCTCCACAGGACGACATCATTCCTATACATCCGTTCCAGAAGCTCCGTACAACTGTCCTACAAGACAGACTTCAGCAGATGGCAATATCAGATTTCGCACAAACAAATATCACAAGGTTTATTCACGTTTCATTCACATACTCAGACAATAACAATGTGTTGTAACACATATAGAGCCCAGGGAGAAGGAGAGCAGCTCAAGATGGAATATGGGCACCAACGCCTAAAAAACACTACATTCACAATCATTCCTATTTCTCATACTAACTTCAGTAAACCCAACAACGTCCAGCACATCGTAACGCGATCCCCTGAATGACACAAACAGGAAGGCTTTATACACAAGGCCACGCCCTTAATGAGCAATCACATACACCTGGCACAGGCAGACCAACACCGATACGTTCAAAATAGGTTGATGGTTCTCCCCCGTTACACATATTCAAATAGTTTTGATAAGTAGTACTTTTTATGGATCTGTATTCAAACAGTTATAGTTACCTCCAAAAGTAACTATTTATTCCAACAGAAATAGTTACTTTCCAAAAAGCATAGTTCGAACTATCGTTATCCCAGGGCAGGTTAACTGTAACTATCGTTATCCCAGGGCAGGTTAACTGTAACTATCGTTATCCCAGGGCAGGTTAACTGTAACTATCGTTATCCCAGGGCAGGTTAACTGTAACTATCGTTATCCCAGGGCAGGTTAACTGTAACTATCGTTATCCCAGGGCAGGTTAACTGTAACTATCGTTATCCCAGGGCAGGTTAACTGTAACTATCGCTATCCCAGGGCAGGTTAACTGTAACTATCGTTATCCCAGGGCAGGTTAACTGTAACTATCGTTATCCCAGAGCAGGTTAACTGTAACTATCGTTATCCCAGGGCAGGTTAACTGTAACTATCGTTATCCCAGGACAGGTTAACTGTAACTATCGTTATCCCAGGGCAGGTTAACTGTAACTATCGTTATCCCAGGACAGGTTAACTGTAACTATCGTTATCCCAGGGCAGGTTAACTGTAACTATCGTTATCCCAGGGCAGGTTAACTGTAACTATCATTATCCCAGGGCAGGTTAACTGTAACTATCGTTATCCCAGGGTAGGTTAACTGTAACTATCGTTATCCCAGGGCAGGTTAACTGTAACTATCGTTTATCCCAGGCAGGTTAACTGTAACTATCGTTATCCCAGGGCAGGTTAACTGTAACTATCGTTATCCCAGGGCAGGTTAACTGTAACTATCGCTATCCCAGGGCAGGTTAACTGTAATGTATGTTTTGTTATGCATCGAGCCCCAGTAAGAGAAGGTGTAGCCTTTGGCGTCGAAGTAATGGGGATCCTGATTAAATAAAAATCAATATGACCCTTGTCTATATTCCCGGTTCTATGAAAAGGACAAAACAATGTGTTCCAATAAACATGGATCTGATCTGTTATTGGTCCTTATTTATTAATTCATGCTACAGTGGATCCCCTCACTAAGGGAACATAGACATGATCCCACAACCACAAACAGACAAGAGGTTTACTAAACAGCCACCCACGGCCTTCCACTCTGTCTACCAAAACACAACCTCTCTTCTTGCGTGTTTCAAGGGTACGCACTTCAAGAATCAATAGGTACATATGAAAACGGAAGTAGAAACCGCAGATTTCCCTTAGTCAGCTTTTCATGACATCACTCTGTATTCAGCTTCAAAGGAGCAGGTTTTGGTTCTATTCAACCAGTGAGTGACAAATACTGCAGAGAGAAAACCATGTTCTCCGTTCATTCATTGTCCTCATCCTTTACTGGTTGGGTTATTGTTAACATCTTTGTTTTCCGTGGAGTTCTGTAAACTCACGAATACCTTTATTTCTTTATTTTATCATGGAGTTAAACTGAGACCAAGGTTTCTTTTTACAGATGAGTCCTAAATGAATGAAATCAAAATTTAAATACAAAATGCAAGCAGAAAGAAAAACATGGTCATTCAAAACATCACATTCATCAGTACAAGGTCCTCAATCAGCTTTCTGAATTGCCCCAGAGGCAACAAAACATCACATTTAAGAACATTTAGAAGATTTTTCAGATTGCTACTCAAATATCTACATGTGGTAGGTGCTAAAGTTGAATTACTGGTTGGGTTATTTTTAACCCATTTGTTTATTGTGAGTACTTTCAACTTCCAACTACCTATATACACATGGTATTGTAGGTACTATAGTGGCAAATGGTTGGGTCACTGGTTGTGTTATTTTGAACCCATTTGTTTATTGTGAGTACCATCAACTTCCGACAGGGATGTTGTTATGGGGGCTCATGGTCAAAATGACCTAGCTGTACAGGTGAAGATTGGCACAGATCCTTCTCCACAACCCCTCCCATCCTCGGTCCCTTCTCCACACATCTGGATTCATTCCTCCTGTGCACCTCCCTTGGCCAGGTAAACCATATAAATATTCCATCCTCAGTTAGCTACCCAGGGAGCTCTTGGTTGCCTCGAGACGTGGAGAAAAAGGGAGAGAGGCAGGGGTAGACGTGCAACAGGTGCAGTTTCTCAGGATAAGGAGGAAATAAATGATCTTCACTAAAACCACTGGGATTGAGACAGAGGTGCAAGGATGGGGCTTGTAGTAAGTCTGCATTGCACTTTTTGATTATCAGGATTTTAATAGACTTATTTTGTGTTCTTTCATCTTCACTAAAAATATGTTATTTTACAGTTCATATACTTGCAAAAAAAAGATTTCTCTATATTTCATATTAATTGCTGCTTCTTGGGGGATACATTCTAAATGGAATTTCTAGACCCGATGAGCAAAGAGGCACATTGATAGTTTGCAGCTTCTCATCATTAACGTGTGTTTGACATACAGAAGGGGAAAGATGATTATAAACTGGCGGCGACCTCCGAGGACGATGGAAAGAAGAAGAGTGAAAAGCAGGTGAAGAAAGCGAAGGAGAAGATGGATAAGGATGACCTGAAAAAGGAAGTTGACCTGGTGAGGAAAAAACTGATTATTTATTCATATAATGACATTAGATGACATGGACAGTGCACATGAATCCATATGCAATTTGTTTATAATATATACAATGACATAGCTTCAAAATGTTTGTGTTTTCCATAAGAAAAAGACAAAGTTACATAGTACACTGTAATGAAAAACGTTTTTCCCACATGAAAAAAGACAACAGTTGACTGTAGAATACTACAGTTCTAACTATAAAATTCTACATGAAACTGTAGAATACTATAATGTACACTGTAGTATCCCTCGATCATGTGTAGTACTTACTGTAGAATGTTGTAGTATACTGTAGAATGTTGTAGTATACTGTAGAATGCTATAGAAAATATGACAGTATTATTGTTTGTTTTTTAACACTGTAGAAAATACTACAGTAATGTTCACAAAAACACAACAGTCCACAAAAACACTACATTTTTTACTTTATTAACTACAACAGTATTTAATATGCATATCCTGCCAATTATATTCCCCATTGTGAGCCACCCATAAGTGAGAAATTATCCATTCAGACTTCAATCCTACTACCTACAAGTTATGGAAAATGCTTTCTTTCAGTATTTTTTCAGTAGGTTTCTGAAGGAAAGGCGTGTCAAAGATAATGAAAACCAAAAACTATAGTAAATAACATATTAATGCAGTAATGTTATACGGTAATTTGGGCGGGGAATTAGGTGCTGTATTTCAAATGATACTGTAATTCCATCCCACAGAATTCACTACCATAAAAAAATGTTGTAGCTCCTAAAACGTTTTGACCACCAGTGGGCATGGTGTTGTTGTTTCTGGCTCATTACCATATTTCGAGGCTTGCCTTGTAAGAGGCTGTATTTGTTGCACCATTTATCGAGAACGTTGTATGAATTTAAACTGGTGTGTGGTAGTAGTGCCCCAACCATTTCAAATGTATAGGGAACATACTGAAGTGGCAGTAAGCCTTAAACCTGTCATGGTTGAGCATTTTGCCATGTCATTTTGGTCTGTAGTTGCTAACCGTTTGGAAGCCTTTGTTAAGGCCTCTAGAAGTGCTAATGATATGAAACACAAAATATGAATTGATATGCTATAATGTGTAAGCACTACCTAACAGCTAACCTGCTTGTACCAATCCCATGTCGTGTAAAACACTGTGAAATACAAACCCCTTCTCCCCTCAATTCATTTCAATTACAGTCAGTAGTATTGACTGTTTTCACCACATTTTCATCTTTAACTGTATATATATGTAACGGTTCTCTTTAGGTGAAGTAGAGGCGGACCAAAATGCAGCGTGGTTTCTTTGGTTCATGTTTAATAACAAAAGATAAACATGAACACTACAAAAACGTGGAAAACCAAAAACAGCCCTATCTGGTGCAAAACACAGAGACAGGAACAATCACCCACAAACACACAGTGAAACCCAGGCTACCTAAATATGGTTCCCAATCAGAGACAATGACTAACACCTGCCTCTGATTGAGAACCATATCAGGGCCAGACATAGAAATAGACAAACAAGACATCCAACATAGAATGCCCACTCAGATCACACCCTGACCAAACAAAACATAGAAACATACAAAGCAAACTATGGTCAGGGTGACAATATAACTGTAAAACACATTTCACTGAACCTGTCCAGTGTGTGAAAATAAAATATGTTTTATTTTTAACCGTATAATAGAGTAAATTCTATGATATTTTACTGTCATTACACAGTAATTGCTTTTTCATACTTTATTCATATTACAGTAGGTAATATTAAATACAGTAACTTACCACTAGCTGCCTGTAAGTTACTGTAAAAATTCACGGCAACCCCTTTACAGTGTAACCCTATTCATCTCTGTGGGCCAGAAAAGGTGCAGCACACAAACTATCAAGCCTGTATAAAGCTCTTTGGTTTACAGATTTGCATTTTCATTTTTACTATCACTCTGCAGTGAGTCTTGGGGCAGTTCTAAAACCCCAATAGCCTGTGTTTAAACTTGAGAGAAACAGTAGCCTTTCATTGGAAACTGCTTTCTTACATGTAGCGAAATAGGAAAACGGATATGTGCACTGTGCAGTACTTATTCGGGTAGAAGGTAACATTCAGAAATGGATTCAATCACGAATCAGAGTGATTCCATCCATCATACAGAAACAAATGACTCTTCTATGGTTTAAGGTCAAATCTGTGCTGCATGACCTTGTCATACATAGAATCAGTTCCAAACTATTAGAGAAATGTGTTTCATCACTAAATGTTCTGTTAACTTACCAATGTGGAAAGATTAAAGAACAACAAGCTCTCTCTCTCTCTCTCTCTCTCTCTCTCTCTCTCTCTCTCTCTCTCTCTCTCTCTCTCTCTCTCTCTCTCTCTCTCTCTCTCTCTCTCTCTCTCTCTCTCTCTCTCTCTCTCTCTCTCTCTCAGGATGACCACAAGTTGACTGTGGATGAGCTTAACAGGAAATACGGCACAGACTTAGCCAGGTGAGTGAATATCTATGTGTGTTCATGTGTGCCTCCGTTTGTAACATTGACAACCAGTTGGATCAGTAGCTCCTACGGATGAAAGCTGACTGTAATTTGCGTTGGTAGAACTTCCTCTGCCTTCTAAGTCAAGATGGCATCACTATCTAACACCGAATCGTAACATATGAAACATATCTATATCTTCCTAAAGTTTACACAATTTGGAGTAAAACATATATTTTCAGATTGTGTGACATCACTTTGCTTACTTTGTGCCTTTTCTTTCCTCCTTCCCTCCCTCCTTTCCCTTCTCTTTCCTCCTTCCCTCCCTCCTCCTTTCCCTTCTCTTTCCTCCTTCCCTCCCTCCTCCTTTCCCTTCTCTTTCCTCCTTCCCCTCCCCCTCCTTTCCTTCTCTTTCCTCCTTCCCTCCCTCCTCCTTTCCCTTCTCTTCGTCCTTCCCTCCCTCCTCCTTTCCCTTCTCTTTCCTCCTTCCCTCCCCTCCTCCTTTCCCTTCTCTTTCCTCCTTCCCCTCACTCCTCCTTTCCCTTCTCTTCCTCCTTCCCTCCCTCCTCCTTTCCCCTTCTCTCCCTCCTCCTTCCCTCCCTCATCCTTTCCCCTCTCTTTCCTCCTTCCCTTCCTCCTCCTTTCCCTCTCTTCTCCTTCCCTCCCTCCTCCTTTCCCTTCTCTTCCTCCTCCTTCCCTCCCTCCTCCTTTCCCTTCTCTTCCTCCTTCCCTCCCTCCTCCTTTCCCCTTCTCTTTCCTCCTTCCCTCCCTCATCCTTTCCCCCTTCTCTTTCCTCCTTCCCTCCCTCCCTCCTTTCCCTCTCTTTACATTTTCCTCTCTCCTTCTTCCCCCACCTAGGGTCTATCCCTCGGTTCGGGCTAAGGAGATCCTTCTTCGGGATGGCCCAAACACCCTGACTCCTCCCCGCACTACCCCTGAGTGGGTGAAGTTCTGCAAACAGCTCTCTTTGGCGGGTTCTGCATGCTGCTGTGGATCGGAGCTGTGCTCTGCTTCATAGCCCACATTATCCAAGTCACCTCAGAGGAAGAGCCGACCAATGCTAATGTGAGAATCATCATACAATCGTAGAATTCAGAGATAATTTGAGATGAAGCCTCTAGTGCCTGAAAGGCTTTTCCTACTAATGATAACACAATATTCTCATAATCATTCTGCCTCTTCTTAATAGTTGTACCTGGGCCTTGTGCTCAAGGTTGTCGTCATTATCACCGGTTGTTTCTCCTACTACCAAGAAGCCAAGAGCTCAAAGATCATGGACTCCTTCAAAAACCTGGTCCCGCAGAGGTTAGACTTCTGCCTTTCAAACTCCTCTGAGAAGAACTCTATCATATAGTTACGTGTGCGGATGTTAATCGTGTCATCTTCCTTGTAGCAAGCCCTGGTAGTCCGTGACGGTGAAGAACATCAACACTGAGAAGAAGTGGTGGTTGGCGATATAGTGGAGGTGAACGGCGGAGATAGGATACCAACTGATTTGCGTATCGTCTCTGCCAGCGGGCTGCAAGGTGGATACTTTAAAAAAAAACATTAAGTCATGTGTCACGTAAATGTAATTCATTCGTTGTTGTAATTGACACAATTATCTTTCCCCACTCAGGTGGACAACTCCTCTCTCACTGGTGAATCTGAGCCCCAAACTCGTAGTCCCGATTTGAGCAATGACAACCCCCTGGAAACCAGGAACATTGCCTTCTTCTCTACCAACTGTGTTGAGGGTAAGTACCTTCTGTAACTATCTACAATTATTGAATAGTTCAAATTTATTGTATATATTCGTTATTTTAAGAGGGGATTCAGACCGGAGTTAAAAGCGCGTGTATTGAACTTTATTCATGTTGTATGCACTGTTTATTTGTTTCTATTCTGTTTGTATTCTGCCATTGAATTTAAGCATGTGGGTAACGCCAGAAATGGAGGTGTGTCGGAGGTGTGTCTGACCTTGATTTAATACCCAAATAATTCCATCACCATTAATAAGGTCGAGCAAACATGCCGGTTATAAGTGGAAAAGCATCTACTTTATTTTTCCCTGATAGAAGTAACAGCATTC